>NC_041387.1:640022130-640028719 GCF_002162155.2 Triticum dicoccoides
GGGAACAACCTAAAATTTTCCTAACCGGCATTCAAATAGTTGCCTGATATGGTTACAGTTTTTGCCTAAAAATGGGGTGTATGATTCTTCCTAACTGGTGGCAATCAATTGCTTGATATGGTTTTAGTTTTTTTCCTAAAAATGGGGTGCGTGATTTTGCCTAACTGGTGTCAATTAGATGCATGATATGATTTTCAGATTTTGGCCTGGAAATGGGGTGCGTGATATTGCTTAACTGCTGTCAATTAGAGCCTAATAGCCTGAACACGTGGTGTGTTCTTTGTTCTAGGACTCGGTCCATTATACAGTCACTACTGAATATATCAATAGAGGAAAAATAATTCAGTTAATGAAATAAGTCGCCTCAATATAAATAGCACTCTCCTACTTTCCTGCAGTTAGATTTGCTTAGAGCCAAGAACTTGTCGCTGCTACAAATCTGAACTTTTGACCTTTTCGTTGGTTTACCATTTGTAGCTGTACAGTTGATCTGTAACCCGTCTGATTGTCACAGTGGTTGCATGCACTATTGCTGAATTTGGAGGAATTAGATGGCTGCGCTGCTGTTGCTGCTGCTGCAAAACTTGCAATTTCCAACGGAATAAGTTGCCTCGATATAAATAGTACTTGCCTAAATCACTCAGTAAAAGTTTCCTACATATATGATCAAAATTTTGATAGATAGTCATGGAAGGCAACTTACATGTGATGCTAGACAACTTGTTAGTCATCTTAGGAAACGCAAAAGAACATTGGGCTAATAGGCGACCATGATACATAACCTAACTAAAAATTGCTTACCTTATTTCAAAAGTTGCCTTCCCGTCCACCAAAGTTGTATATCTGACAAGAAAATAATTTCATCAAAAGAAACTTCATAGGTGGTGCTAGGCAAGTTGATGTTCATGATAGCCAACTTATAAAAGCATTGATTTGATATGTAGCCATCATAGGAAACCTAGCGACGAGGTGCGTTATGTAGCACCAAAGTTGATAGGTAGTCATGGTAGGCAACTTACACGTGATGGTAGGCAGCTTGGTAGGCAACTTATAGGTGATGGTAGGCAACTTGGTAGTTATCGTATAGCCAAATTCGAAAGAATATTTTGATGATAGTTGACCGCGATACACAACCGAAGGGGAAGTTGCTTACTGTAATACAAAAGTTGCCTCTCCATGGCACCATGTTGCTCGAGAATTTTTTCATCAAAAGCAATTTCATTAGTTACGCTAAGCAACTTGAGGTCATGATAGCCATCTTTATAAGAGTATTGGGTTGATAGGTAATCATGATAAGAAACAAGGTGGGTCATGTAGCAGCAACTTTGATAGGTAGTCATGGTAGGCAACTTACAAGTGATGCTAGGCACTTTGATAGTCATCGTAGCCAACTCAAAAGAACATTAGGACTATATACACAACCTAACCAAAAGTTGCCTCTCAGTGGCACCAAAGTTGCTTGAGAAAGAAAAAGATCGTCGAAAGCAACTTCATAGTTGATGCTAGGCAACTTATATGTCATGCTAGGCAATTTGGTAGTCATTGTAGCCAACTCAAAAGAACATCTGGGTGAAAGTTGCCTACTGTAGTTCAAAGTTGCCTCTCTATGGCAACAAAGTTGCTTGAGAAAATAAGTTCAGCAAAAGCAACTTCATAGGTGACGCCAGGCAACTTGACAATCATGATAGCCAACTTTATAAGTACATTGAGTCGATATGTAGTTATGATAGGAATCCTGGCAACAAGTGCTTCATATAGCAGCAAAGTTGATAGAAAGTCATGGTAGGCAACTTACACGTGATGCTAGGCAATTTGGTAGTCATCATAACCAACTCAAAAGAACATCTGGATGATAGGTGACCATGATGCACACCCTAACCGAAAGTTGCCTACAGTAGTACAAAAGTTGCTTCCAGTGACACCAAAGTTGCCTCCCCGTGACATCAAAGTTGCCTGAAGAAACAAAGTTCATCGAAACATATCGATATGGAATCTAGTTTTGAAGAGCTCGTCGCCAAGAATCTAATGGTAAAAACAGATCTTAATTTTAATGCTCCGTTCAAAAGTAATGATTTCTTAAAAAAATTGAACACACAAAATAATTGCACATGAGACAAAATCTTTTTCTTGAAGTGGATTTTGCATCATAGTACTAGGACAAAAACACACCTTTTTTGGGTGTGTACTCCGGAATGCTAGGAAGCACACGTGTGCTTCCTAATCGCGTCCAACTTCAGTAATCACAACTCCAGTAATCACGCCTCCGGCCGAACATGCATACACCCAGATTATCTTTTGTTCAATCCAAAACCGTACATGCATGCAAGCCATGGACCACCGTGCCTGTGCACTAGTCCGAACCGGCCCCACATGCATACCAAAGGAAACTCACAAAATCCAATCTGTACACGTATCACAACCGGTGGCTTCTCCATCGCATCCGTTGGACTCCTGAACTAACACGCCTATTTCCTTGCGTTGTACGCTGCCTGACGAGACCTGCTGCCGCACGTCGCAAACTTCCTCTTCGCGTACGCACAACCTTGCACCGTAACCTTCCTTCTCTCGTTCCATGCATCTCGGAAAAACTCGCCGCCGTATCCGATGAATAGCTCACGCCGTCACCTCTGACCTTGGTTCTCGCCAACGATGTACTGCCCCGTCGCTCGCACTAACCGATGCCAACCCTGCCGTAACAGTTCGCCACCTCGCGCATCATCCGTGCACGAGCCGTGTCGTATCCTGGCCATTCACGTCGCCAACACGATTCGTCCGCAGTGCCACATCGCCGCCCTTGTAGAACACCGAGCGCATCATCTCGATGCTCTCACACTCCGATCTATCCAGCCGCTCCCCACGTTTGGTCGCCGGTCTGATCGCGAGCCGAATCTGTCGCCTCCGCAATGTCTTCAACAGCCACAACGCCAGTTCGATCGCCACGTCTAGCCGATCCTTACCAACCGCAGCCCATCGAACGGTTCAAGCCTCCCGCCTGAAGTGTCCGACACCATCGACCGCATCCGCGATCGCCGCCATGTTCCACCTTGCACCAATCGGACGTTCCCTAGCACCTGTCGAGCATGATCCTCGTACCTCCGGATAATCTTCCGCATAGCCTTCTCGCAACCTTACTCATGATACCACTTGCTAGAATAAAACGCTAATGCAAGATCAAAGACAACACATCAAGGCACGATATTTGTTAACGAGGTTCACCGATGTGGCTACATCCCCGGGGCATGACTACTGGCGCTCCTCCCCAAGATACCACAACACCGGCCGCCCGGGCGCCGGCACAAGCCGTCGGCTCCCCCGCGTACCTGTTGCTATCAAGTCGTCATGGGTTACAACGTGTGGTGCCCCTCCGTATATAAGAGGCCTAGGATACAAGTGTCCGACTCCTACACAACTCGTACCTAACCACACCAATTACAACTCCAAGTCCACGTAACCCCTTGCGTACATAGTATATTCGACACAAATATAACAATCCCTGTTCGTGCCAAAATCGTTTTCCCCGGCGCCCCCCAGCGCGCCGGGTTCAGCTTGGATCCGCTGGCGTCAGTTTCGGCCCAAACCAACGAAAAATTGGGTCCTGAAGACGTGATTGGGCCGTTTTTGGGCGCAGGCATCTAAAAAATGAGCAGGAGCGGCCTGTTAGGGGCGCGGCTGGAGATGCTCTTAGTTTTGTTGCTTCCTGGAGCAAAGTTGCCACCTGAGCGCGTGATTAGCCTGGTCTAGGCCACCTGAAATGGATGCTTGGACATGCCTGGGATGTGTCTGGGATGCTAACCCTGTCGTCCAATTTAAAATAGGAGAAGGTACAGGTGAATAGTGACATGGTTTAATATATCTAACACTTACCAGGCATGGCCACGAACCAAAGAATGCTTGCCTGGTCAGAGACAGGAAACAGAGACAGCTCAGGCCCAGTCCAGGCACACAATTTTTCCAGGCATGACCTCCAGGACGTGAACCAAATAGTCCGGCAATTCCTATTTGGCGCTTATGCGCCGGTTCGCGAATGGGCGCCTGCAGGTGTTTTTAATTGGGCCGGCCTGTTCCATTCATTTTTCCAGTATTTTGTAACGCAAAAGGTGTGCGGAGACACGGATTCGAACACGCGACCCGCTTGTTGCAAGCGCACCGCTATTGCCACCAGGGGCACCCGCCCGCGAGTGCATAGTAAGTTCGTTTTATTCTTTTTACTTGTTCTTTAGTCGGTTTCTTTTTTTATTTCTTTTCTTTTTTCTTTTTTTAGTGCGTGGTTGTTTAAACTCGATGAACTTTTTTCAGAATCGATGATTTTTTTTTAGAATTGATGAACTTATTTTCAAATTCAATGAACCTCTTTTAAATTGGATGAACTTTCTTTTTGAAATTCGATGAAATTTTTCAAATTCGATGTAGGTTTTTTTCCAGATCGGTGAACTTCTTTCAAAATCCATGAACTTTTTTCAAAATCGATGAACTATTTCCAAATTCAATGAACTTTTTTTAAATCCGTTGAACTTCTTTCAAAAACGTTGAACTTTCTTTCAATATGATAAACTTTTTTAAAACATGGATGAAATTGTTTTCAAATCCGTGAACTTTTTCTCAAATTAGTGAACTTTATTTAGTTTTCTTGAACTTTTTTGGTTTCACGTGAACTTTTTCAAACTCACGAATTTTTCTTAAATTAGTGATCTTTTTGAAGTTTCGTGAACATTTCTCATTATTTGTGAACTTTTTTGAATATGCAAGCCTTTTCTTTTTTGAAATTTTTTCGCAAACTATTTTTAATCTGCGAACTTTCATTTTTTTGGAACAGCGCTGCCCATATTATCCTTAAAGGCTATCGAGGTACTTCTGATGGCAAGTAGCAGGTCGGTCTAGTGGTTAGCCTAGCGGGTTTAGATAGCAAAACGACGCGAGTTTGAGTCCTCGGCACTGCGTCTTTTTTTTAGGATATTTTGTCCACTGGGATTACGCGGTCGTGGGCCAGCCCAGCTAGGCGCTGCTGCCAGCGCCAGTTGGTTAGCTGGCGCTGAAGGCGCGAAGTAGGAGAACACTGTAAATGGGCCGGCCCAGTTCACTGTTCGATCGGTTGCTCATATGCGAAGCCTCAGACAGCTTGACGCAGCGTCAAATAGGATATTCCCCGTCTGACCACGTGCGGCATCTTCGTCAGGGCCGGGCATCCAATGAACGATGTACACACGCGCACTCGTGGATTCGTGCAAGCCGTCCTTTTAGCTGTGTATTATTGTTTTCTTCTTTTTCATTTGACACACATGAGGCGTGCACAGTTTTTTCAGTGGCAAGTCTAGAACGTGCAGTATCTAACTTTTCACAAGGGCTAATTAAGCAAGGATATGTTGTTCAATGTCCACTAGTGTTAGCTAACGTGCGTGCGCATGCACTTGCATCCCGTGAACAAATCAATTTTAATTTTCAATAATGAAGAGAAGGGTAAATCTAAACTATATAATTTGCATGATACTTTAAATATTTGGAGTTGACTCATTTATAAGCATCACAATCATCTTTCTTCTACTCGCAAAAAAATATCTTTCTTCTTCTTACTATCGTACACATATTCACAAACAAAAGAAAAAAAAATACATTTTCAGGGTAGAATGGATTAAAGGCATCTGTACCCAGAAAGAAGAAACAAAATGAAGGAAAAAAATCAAAACATAGGGTAACTATACTTGCACACATATATTGCATACAATTTGCACTATCCACAAATTATCCGTAATATGCAAGAACGACAATCATATAGTAGTGTAACTTTCGGACAACAATATGATTCGCACACTAATTACATTGAATTTGCTTCTATACATCATGGTGTACTCAATATTCAAACAGTAAAACAACAATGTTGGAGATTAATCGACTCTCAACACAACGAAAATAAACTGGATCTCAGGTTGGTGGTGTTGTGTACCCATCTCATTACACGCGCGCGCGCACACACACACATGGAGCCGCACACACATGCATCCGCACACACATGCACCCGCACATGTGCTCACACACACGCGTCACACACATATGGGTCTCGTTTACACACATCAGCATACCTAGGCACACATATGAAAAAGAAAACAGATACAAATGAAAAGGAACAAAAACAGGCTAAAGAAAATTAAAATAAGTGGCTGAAATGAGTATAATTTCCAGGCAACTTACGAAAGTGGCTCGCGGTTGTACCTCATTCCTTACAATGCATGGCGTTTTCGTGTGGAGTTGGAGCATGTCACCGCTGCCCTGGAAGATTACTATTGCTCACATTCGACTCCGCTTGAACTACACTAATCCAATACATGCCAAACAAGGAATGCATTGTGTTGCTATTCGCGAGGTAATTGTGTTTTTCTTGGACCACTCAAATTTTAGCAGAGAGGAGAGCATCACCTGTACGTGTGAGACGGTTTGACATGACATTGCGGGGACCTTGCCAAAGATGGAGATGACATGGCTGGCCATGGTGTCATTGGCGGAGGCGAATTATGCGTCGATGGGTTATGGTGTGGTGTCGTGCTGGTATCGGCGGTTCCAGAGATGGTGGTAGTGGTGAGTGCAGTGTAGGGTTACG
>NC_041387.1:640028806-640035590 GCF_002162155.2 Triticum dicoccoides
TGGGACGATACGAGGAGCCACAACACCACCAACGATAAGGCCGACACATGTGGACGTGGTAACAAGGTAGAGGAAGATAAAGAAAAACCTAAGAGGGAGAGGGAAGAATAAGCATGTAGCTGGATGAAGACGAGTAGACGTGATAGAGGGAGAAGAACACGTCGGTGAAGAAGGAGAAAGAAGGACGGCTAACGGTGCTCCCATATATGCACATTTGTTTCTTTAGACTAGCTGCACAAGCCAAACGACAAGGTCGCCAAAGAAGAAGGATTCAATATCCGGCATAGCGCATCCTGGTCTTATCATTGACGCTACATACAGTTCAACTACTGATGACACGGAATTGTGCTTTGGCTGATAGCAGAAGCTTCCCCTTGCATTTTCATCATTGATTATTGCAACATCATGATCTCACCACCTGCAATAGATTTGCCAAACCAATTACAAAAATGCCAAGAAAAGAGCGAGATTACAATATCACAAGACTGTTATGAAACAAGACACCTCGCGCCCACCTGGGTGCCAACATGGTTTCTGACTCGAGCAACTACACAATCCGATAGTTGACATTGATGAGTAGCGCCAAGGATCTACATCAGCAACCACTCCCGAATCTAAATAATTCTACTTCACCTTAGGAAAACTTCAACTTATCCTCATAACACAAGTCACACCAAAAACCATGTCAACCAAAAAAGACAGACAAATGACATCAAGGGTAAGGCAACTCCAATTTAAGATCATCTTGCGGGGCAAATTTGCAAGACTTGTGCCAAGGGAGGGCACCTCCACCAAACTTTTAGGCCCAAAAAGTTGCCATTCTCGGGAGAACTGATAGAATTCATCCTTTTCCGAAAGTTCAACCAAAACAATCCTCCTTCAAGATTGGGGCAATATCTTACGTTTTACATCCCTGAGACAGCAGGTGGGATTTGTGCATGTATTTAGGCTAGATGGACTACTAATACCTAGTCATAATCTTAGCCCTAGACTAGCTACTAATACTATGCAGGTGAAGATAAGGATGCAGAATAGGTTGCGCCTGAGCTGGAGCTTGAAAACATATAGACTAGGCAAAAGATCTCCTCACCTAAACAATATCTCTCTCTCTCTCTCTCTCTCTCTCTCTTCTACTTTGTGTGTGGGACAAAGGTCGCATTGGGTTCCGTTTTTAACTCGACACATTTTAACTGACCGCTGCTACTAGCAGTAGCAGGGGAGAGAGAGGGCGAGTAAGACCAAGCAAAACCAATGTGATAGGGTTCCCACGATACTTTGTTGCTGCTACGTTGCTTGCGCATGTCCGTCAATCATGACTTGGTTGGTTGCTCCGTGGCTAGGTTGAGTACGAGTAACAATGTAGCAGTAGCATCCTAGTCTGTGTGTCCTTGACGCCTATATAAAGCTCATAGTTAAGTCTGACTCCTCACTGCAAGCCAACAACCTAGCACATTGGCGAATACATTCGATCACATCTTCTTTAAACCCACTGAGATCTTTTGCTGGTTCAGTGGCACAATTTTCGGCATGTTTGTCTTAGTGCAAGATCTCACTATTTTTGCATCCACCTCCACTCATTCATCTCCTTGTGCTGGCTCTGCTAGTCCTACCTCATATTATACCACTTGCGATGAAGATGAGTTGCATAGAATCATCAAAACTTACATGCGTTTTGTAATTTACGCTATGGTCAACGCCATGTTGTTGATGTTTTTTCTTTGAAAGGTTGCGGATGGGGCAGCCAAGGACTACGAGCGGGTTGCCGTCTTAGAGGATGCAACTTACAAGGCTGCGTACATTGCCGTGGAGGTGGCCAAGGTGGTTGTCGAGGCTGCCAAGAAGACAGCCGACAAGCTCAACAACGTGGATCGCTGCAATCTAGTCACGTGCGTTGTGGAGGGCGCTCCACCCATCTGACCAGATGAGGGATCCCCGCCCCTCCAACTTTGGCTCAAGCATGAAACACGTTGGATGAGTTCGTCCATTAGTGGAGGCTTGCCGTGAATAAGGCGGAATGCCTAAAGCCCAAGGAAGGTCTTGCTTGGCTCAACAAGTGATGGAGAATTGGTGCGTGTTCAGCTTTCTTTTTGGCTATTTGTGCACAGAGCAAGTGCGTGAGGAGCTTCTTGACTATCTTTCTATTCGTGCTCATTGGAGTTGTATCGACAACCATTCACTGTCTCTTTGGGTTCCTTGACCCAAAATTGATTAATGTCTAGAGTTTGAAACCTATATAGATTTCTATAGTTTAGTTAATGCTAGTGCTTCAGAACAGATGCTCGGTGTATGAGGAAAGATCAGTGTTTAGATTACTGTTGTTTGAGCTTCAAAGTTGATGTCCATCTATGCGCAAGATCAACTACATTTATGTAACTTAACATTTATGTAAGGGAACGGTAGAAAGTTAGTTCAATCAAAAAATGGTTTTATAACTAGAGTAACTTTGATTATTTTCCATTTTACAACCTTGAAATGGCATAAGGGATTTGTGTATGTAACCAACCACTCCCGAATCTAATTACTACTTCGCCTTTGGAAAAGCTCAACTTATTCTTATAAAACAAGTCACGCGAAAAACCATGTTAACCCAGCCAAATAGTCAAATGGCATCAAGGATAAGGAAACTCAAATTTACAATCATCTCGCGGGGCAAAATTGCAAGACTGTGCCAAGGAAGAGCACCTCCACCAAAGTTTTAGGCCCAAAAGGTTGCCATTCTTGGGAGAACCGTCAGAATTCATCCTTTTACGAAATTTCAACCAAAACAATCCTCCTTCAAGATTTTGGAAATATCTTCCATTTTACATCCATGAGATGGCAGAAGGGATTTGTGCATGCATTTAGGCTAGCTGAAGTACTATTACCTAGTCATAATCATAGCCCTAGACTGGCTACTAGTACTACGGAGGTGAAGATAAGGATGCAGACATAGGCTGCGCCTGAGCTGGAGCCTGGAAACATGTAGACCAGGCAAAAGATCTCCTCACCTCAGCAAAACCTCTCCCTCCCTCCCTCCCTCTCCCTCTCTCTCAACAAACGGTGGAGAATTACTGCGCGTTCAACTTTCTTTTCGGCTGTTTGTGCACATTACACAGGTTCGGTTTGTGCAGGATTTGCATTTTACTACTCCCTAGAGATTCAGACCAAGCACGTGAGGAGCTTCCTGACTATATTTCTGTTCGTGCTTGTTGGAGTTGTATTGAAAACCATTCACCTTCTCTTACACTGGGTATCCTCGATCCAAAACCGATTAGTGTCTAGTGTTTGAAGCCTACTTAGATTTATGTTGTTAGTTAAGGTTAGTGCTTCAAAATTGATGCTCAGTGTATGAGGAAAGATCAGTGTTTAGATTAGTGTTGTTCGTGCTTCAAAGCTAGTGCCCGTCTATGAGCAAGATCAGCTAGATTTATGTAACTTAAGATTTATGTAAGGGAATGGTTCAAACTTAGGTCAATTGAAAAATGGTTTTATCATTGGAGTAACTTTGATGATTTCCCGTCTTACATCTGTGAGATGGCAGAAGGGATTTGTGCATGTAACCAACCACTCCTGATTCTAATTACTTCTATTTCACCTTTAGAAAACCTCAACTTATCCTCATAACACCAGTCACACCAAAAACCATGTCAACCGAACCAAACAATTAAATGGCATCAAGGGTAAGGCAACTATAATTTACTATCATCTTGCAGGGAAATTTTGCAAGACTTGTGCCAAGGGAGAGCACCTCCACCAAAGTTTTAGGACTAAAAAGTTGCTATTCTCGGGAAAACCGTCAGAATTCATCCTTTTTTGAAAGTTCAACCAAAACAATCCTCCTTCGGGATTTTGGTAATATCTTCCATTTTACATCCATGAGATGGCAGAAGGTATTTGTGCATGTATTTAGGCTAGCTGGAATACTACTACCTAGTCATAATCATAGCCCTAGACTGGTTACTTGTACTACGAAGGTGAAGATAAGGATGCAGACATAGGCTGAGCCTGAGCTAGAGCCTGAAAACATGTAGAGCAGGCAAAAGATCTCCTCACCTCAGCAAAACCTCTCCCTCCCTCTCCTCTCTCTCTCTCTCTCTCTCTCTCTCTCTCTCTCTCTCTCTCTTCTACTTTCTGTGTGGGAGAGAGGTGGCACTGGGTTATGTTTTTTACTCTACATGCTTTTAATGTTTGGTGATGCTAGAAGTAGCATGGGAGAGAAAGGGAGAGTAAGACCAAGCCAAACTAATGCGACCCGGTTCCCACAATACTTTGTTGCTGTTGTGTTTCTTGCGCATGTCTGTCAATCATGTCTTGGTTGGTTGCTTTGTGACTTGGTTGAGTACGAGTAGCAATGTAGTAGTACCATCCTTTGTGTGTGTCTCCTCGACGCCTATATAAACGCTCATAGTGTAGTCCAACTCATCACCACAAGCCAACAACCTAGCACAATGGATAATACATTCGATCATATCTTTCCTTAAAGCCGCTGAGATCTTTCGCTGGTTCATTGGCGCAATTTTTGGCATGTTTGTCGTAGTGCTAGCACTCATCATTTTTGCCTCCACTTCCACTCATTCATCTCCTTGGGCACCCCCTACTAGTCCCGCCTCCTATCATACCGCTTGTAATGAAGATGAGTTGCATAGGCTCATTGTAACTTATATGTGCTATGTAGTTTACACTATGGTCATCACCATATTGTTGATGATTTTTGTTCAGAAGGTTGCAATGGGTCTGCCAAGGACCACGAGCGGGTCGCTGCCTCCGAGGATGTAGCTTACAAGGCTGCGTATGATGCCGTAGACATCACCAATGTAGCTGTCAACACCGCCAAGAAGACCGTCGACAAGCTCAATGGTGTGGATTGTTGCAATCTAGCCGCGGGCGTTGTGGAGGGTTCCCCGCCCGTCCACCCCGATGAGGGATCCTTGCCCCCTCCAACTTAGGCTCAAGCACGGAACACGCTAGATGAGCTCATCCAGAAGTGGAGGCTCACCGTGGATAAGTTGGAACGCCTGAATCCCAAGGAAGGTATTGCTTGCCTCAACAAACGGTGAAGAATTGTTGCGTGTTCAGCATTCTTTTCGGCTGTTTATGGACATTACACAGGTTAGGTTTGTGCCGGATTTGCATTTTACTACTCCATAGAAATACAGACCAAGTGGGTGAGGAGCTTCCTGACTATCTTCATGTTCGTGCTCGTTGGAGTTGTAACGACATCCGTTCACCATCTCTTACTTTGGGTATCCTCGACCCAAAACTGATTAGTGCCTAGAGTTTGAAACCTATTTAAATTTCTATAGTTTAGTTAAGCTTAATGCTTCAAAATTGATGTTCAGTGTATGTGGAAAGATCAGTGTTTAGATTAGTATTGTTCGTGCTTCAAAGCTGATGCCCGTCTATGGGCAAGATCAGCTAGATTTACGTAACTTCATATTTATGTAAGGGAATGGTTCAAACTTATAGTTCAATCAAAAATGGTTTTATCATTAGAGAAACTTTGATTATTTTCTGTTTTACATCCGTGAGGTGGTAGGAGGTATTTTTGCATGTAACCGACCACTCCCAACTCTAGTTACTTCTCCTCCACCTTTGGAAAACCTCAACTTATCCTCATAACACAAGTCACACCAAAAACCATGTCAACCAAACCAAACAGTGAAATGGCATCATGGGTAAGGCAAATCCAATTTATGATCATCCTGTGTGGCAAAGTTGCAAGACTTCTGCCATGGGATAGCACCTCCACCAGACTTTTAGGCCCAAAACTTGCCATTATCGGGCAAATCTGTAGAATTAATCCTTTTTCAAAAGTTCAACCAAAACAATCCTCCTTTGGGATTTTGGCAATATCTTCCGTTTTACATCCATGAGATGGCAGAAGGGATTGTGCATGTATTTAGGCTAGATGGAGTACTACTACCTAGTCATAATCATAGCCCTAGACTTGCTGTTATTACTACATAGGTGAAGATAAGGATGCAGACATAGGTTGCGTCTGAGCTGGAGCCAAAGAACATATAGACCGTGCAAATGATCTCCTCACCTCAGGAAAACCTATCTTTTCTACTTTGTGTGTGGGAGAGAGGTGGAATTGGGTTCCGTTGTTTTATTCTACACGCTTTTAGTGTTTCCTTCTGCAAGCAGTAGCAGGGGAGAGAAAGGGCGAGTAAGACCAAGCCAAACCAATGCGACCGGGTTCCCACTGTACTTTACTACTGGGTTGCTTGTGGATGTTCGTCAGTCATGACTTGGTTAGTTGCTCCTTGACTTGGTTGAGTACGAGTAGTAATGTAGTAGTAGCATCCTTGTCTGTGTCTCCTCGATGCCTATAAACTCTTATGGTGTAGTCCAACTCCCTACTTCAAGCTAACAACCTAGCACAATGACGAATACATTTGGTCACATCTTCCTTAAAGCCGCTGAGATCTTTTGCAGGTTCATTGGCACAATTTTTGGCATGTTTGTCTTAGTGCTAGCTCTCACCATTTTTGCCTCCATTTCCACTCATTAATCTCCTTGCGCGCCTCCTGCTAGTCCCACCTCCTATCATACCACTTTTGATGAAATGAGTTGCATAGACTCATCACAACTACCATGTGCTATGTAATTTTTTCTATGGTCATCACCATGTTGTTGATGATTTATGTACGAAAGGTTGTAGATGGGGTAGCCAAGGACCACGAGTCGGTCGCCACCTTGTAGGGCGCAACTTACAAGGTTGTGTACGATGCCCTGGAGGTGACCAAGGTGGTTGTCGAGGCAGCCAAGAAGACCATCGACAAGCTCAACGACGTAGATAGCT
>NC_041387.1:640035717-640053161 GCF_002162155.2 Triticum dicoccoides
GGGGGGGGCGCCGCCCGGCCGCCCAGAGGAGGGATCCCCTCCTCAAACATTGGCTCAAGCATGGAACACGCTAGATGAGCTCGTCCAGAAGTGGAGGCTCACCTTCGATAAGACGGAACGCCTGAAGCACAAGGAAGGTATTCCTCACCTCAACAAACGATGGAGAATGGCTGCTTTTCAGCTTTTGTTTCGGATGTAGGGGCACATTACGCAGGTTCAGTTTGTGCATGATTTGCATTTTACTACTCCCTAGAGATATAGACCAAGCGCATGAGGAGCTTCCTGACAATGTTTCTGTTCGTGCTCGTTGTAGTTGTACCAACAATCATTCACTGTTTCTTACTTTGGGTAACCTCCACTCAAAGATGATTAGTGTCTAGAGTTTGAAACTGTTGGGGAACGCAGTGATTTCGAAAAATTTCCTACGATCACACAAGATCTATCTATATGATGCATAGCAACGGGGAAAGAGTGTGTTCACGTACCCTCGTAGACCGAAAGCAGAAGCATTATGTAACGCGGTTGATGTAGTCAAACGTCTTCGTGATCCAACCGATTAAGTACTGAACGCATGGCACCTCCGCGGTCTGCACACGTTCAGCTCGGTGACGTCCCATGAACTCTAGATCTAGCTGAGGTCAAGGGAGAGTTTCGTCAGCATGATGGCGTGATGACGGTGATGATGATGCTACCGGCTTAGGGCTTTGCCTAAGCACTACGATGGTATGATCGAGGTGTGTAACTGTGGAGGAGGCAACGCACACGGTTAAGAGAAACTTGTGTGTCTTTGGGGTGTCCCCTGCCCCCGTATATAAAGGAGGGAGGGGGAGAGGCCGGCCCCCTAGGGGCGCGCCACATGTATGGAGTCCTACTAGGACTTCCAAGTCCTAGTAGGAATCATTTCCCTTTTAGGAGTAGGAGAGAAGCAAGGAGGGAGGGAGTAGGAAAGGGCAAGGGGGCGCCGCTCCTTTCCCCTAGTCCCATTCGGACCCATAGGGGGCACCTCCCCTTGGCCTGCCTCCTCTATTCCCCGTATGGCCTAATAAGGCCCATTACTTCTCCCGGTGAATTCCCGTAACTCCCCGGTACTCCGAAAAATACCCGAATCACTCGGAACCTTTCTGATGTCCGAATATAGCCTTCCAATATATCGATCTTTACATCTCGATCATTTTGAGACTCGTCGTCACGTCCTTGATCTCATCTAGGAGTCCGAACAAACTTCGGTCATCAAAACACATAACTCATAATACAAATCTTCATCGAACGTTAAGAGTGCAGACCCTACGGGTTCGAGAACTATGTAGACATGATCGAGACACATCTCAAATCAATAACCAATAGCGGAACCTGGATGCTCATATTGGCTCCTACATATTCTACGAAGATCTTTATCGGTCAAACCGCATAACAACATACGTTGTTCCCTTTGTCATCGATATGTTACTTGCCCGAGATTCGATCATCGGTATCATCATACCTAGTTCAATCTCGTTACCGGCAAGTCTCTTTACTCGTTCCGTAATGCTTCATCCCGCAACTAACTCATTAGTCACATTGCTTGTAAGGCTTATAGTGATGAACATTACCATGAGGGCGCAGAGATACCTCTCCGATACACGGAGTGACAAATCCTAATCTCGATCTATGCCAACCCAAAAAACACCTTCGGAGACACCTGTAGAGCATCTTTATAATCACCCATTTACGTTGTGACGCTTGATAGCACACAAGGTGTTTCTCCGGTATTCGGGAGTTGCATAATCTCATAGTCTGAGGAACGTGTATAAGTCATGAAGAAAGCAGTAGCAATGAAGCTGTAACGATCATAATGCTAAACTAATGGATGGGTCTTGTCCATCACATAATTTTCCTAATGATGTGATCCCGTTTATCAAATGACAACACATGTCTATGGTCAGGAAACATAACAATCTTTGATTAACGAGCTAGTCAAGTAGAGGCATACTAGGGACACTCTGTTTTGTCGATGTATTCACACATGTACTAAGTTTCCGGTTAATACAATTCTAGCATGAATAATAAAAATTTATCATGATATAAGGAAATAAATAATAACTTTATTATTTCCTCTAGGGCATATTTCCTTCAGTCTCCCACTTGCACTAGAGTCAATAATCTAGTTCACATCGCCATGTGATTTAACACCAATAGTTCACATCTTGTATGTGATTAACACCCATAGTTCACATCGCCATGTGACCAACACCCAAAGTGTTTACTAGAATCAATAATCTAGTTCACATTGCTATGTGATTAACACCCAAAGAGTACTAAGGTGTGATCATGTTTTGCTTGTGAGAGAAGTTTAGTCAACGGGTCTGTCACATTCAGAGCCGTATGTATTTTGAAAATACTTTATGTCTACAATGCTCTGCATGGAGCTACTCTAGCTAATTGCTCCCACTTTTAATATGTATCCAGATTGAGACTTATAGTCATCTGGATCGGTGTAAAAGCTTGCATCGACATAACTCTTTACAACAAACTCTTTATCATCTCCATAACCGAGAAATATTTCCTTAGTCCTCACTAAGGATAATTTTGACCGATGTCCAATGATCTACTCTTAGATCACTGTTGAACCCCCTTGCCAAACTCATGGCAAGGTGCATAATAGGCCAGGTACACAGCACATCATACTTTACAGAACCTATGACTATGGCATAGGGATTGACTTTCATTCTCTTTCTATCTTCTGCCATGGTCGGGATTGAGTCTCACTCAACTTTACACCTTGTAATACAGGCCAGAACTTCTTCTTTGACTGATCCATTTTGAACTCTTTCAAAAAACTTGTCAAGGTATGTATTCATTGAAAAATCGTATCAAGCGTCTTGATCTATCTCTACAGATCTTGATGCCCAATATATAAGCAACTTCACCGAGGTCTTTCTTTGAAAAAATCCTTTGAAATTCAACTTTATGCTTTCCAAAAAATTCTACATAATTTTTGATCAACAACATGTCATTCACATATACTTATCAGAAAGGCTATAGTGCTCCCATTCACTTTCTTGTAAATATAGGCTTCACCGCAAGTCTGTATAAAACTATATGCTTTGATAAACTCATCAAAGCTTATATTCCAACTCCAAGATGCTTGCACCCGTCCGTAGATGGATCGTTGGAGCTTGCACACCTTGTTAGTACCTTTAGGATTGACAAAACCTTATGGTTGCATCATATACAACTCTTCTTTAAGAAATATCCATTTAAGGAATTCACTTTCGATATCCATTTGCCAAATTTCATAAAATATGGCAACTGCTAACATGATTCAGACGGATTTAAGCATCGCTACAGTTGAGAAAATCTCATTGTAGTCAACACCTTGAACTTGTCAAAAATCTTTTTGCGACAAGTTGAGCTTTGTAGATAGTAACACTACTATCGTTGTCTGTCTTCCTCTTGAAGATCTATTTATTTAATATGGCTTGCCGATCATCGGGAAAGTCCACCAAAGTCCACACTTTGTTCTCATACATGGATCCCATCTCAGATTTCATGGCCTCAAGCCATTTCGCGGAATTTGGGCTCATCATCGCTTCCTCATAGTTCGTAGGTTCATCATGGTCTAGTAACATGACTTCCAGAATAGGATTACCGTACCACTTTGGTGCGGACCATTGATGACCCACACGTATACGGGATCTATTGTAGTCCTTTCGATAAGTAAGATTGTCGAACCCAACGAGGAGCAAAAGGAAATGACAAGCGGTTTTCAGTAAGGTATTCTCTGCAAGCACTGAAATTGTAGGTAACAGATAGTTTTGTGATAAGATAATTTGTAACAGGTAACAAGCAATGAAAGTAAATAAGGTATAGCAAGGTGGCCCAATCCTTTTTGTAGCAAAGGACAAGCCTGGACAATTTCTTATAATGAGAAAAGCGCTCCCGAGGACACATGGGAATTATCGTCAAGCTAGTTTCATCACGCTCATATGATTCGCGTTCGTTACTTTGATAATTTGATATGTGGGTGGACCGGTGCTTGGGTACTGCCCTTTCTTGGACAAGCATCCCACTTATGATTAACCCCTATTGCAAGCATCGTCAACTACAAAAGAAGTATTAAGGTAAACCTAGCCATAGCATGAAACTAGTGGATCCAAATCAGCCCCTTACGAAGCAACGCATAAACTAGGGTTTAAGCTTCTGTCACTCTAGCAACTCATCATCTACTTATTACTTCCCAATGCCTTCCTCTAGGCCCAAATAATGGTGAAGTGTCATGTAGTCGACATTCACATAACACCACTAGAGGAGAGACAACATACATCTTATCAAAATATCAAACGAATACCAAATTCACATGACTACTAATAGCAAGACTTCACCCATGTCCTCAGGAACAAATTTAACTACTCACAAAGCATATTCATGTTCATGATCGGGGGAGTATTAATATGCATTAAGGATCTGAACATATGATCTTCCACCAAGTATACCAATTAGCATCAACTACAAGGAGTAATCAACACTACTAGCAACCCACAGGTACCAATTTGTGCTTTTGGATACAAGATTGGATACAATAGATGAACTAGGGTTTGAGAGGAGATGGTGCTGGTGAAGATGTTGATGGAGATTGACCCCCTCCCGATGAGAGGATCGTTGGTGAGGATTTCCCCCTCCCAGAGGGAAGTTTCCCCGGCAGAACAGCTCCGCCGGAGCCCTAGATTGGTTCCGCCAAGGTTCCCCCTCGTGGTGGTGGAGTTTCGTCTTGTGAGCTTGCTTATGATTTTTTCCAGGGTAAAAGACCTCATATAGCAGAAGATGGGCACCGGAGGGCCACTAGGGGGCCCAGGAGATAGGGGGCGCCCAGTAGGGGGGGGCGCCCCCACCCTCCTGGCCAGGGTGTGGGCCCCCTCCGGTACTTTCTTTGCCCAATAATTCTTATTAAATCCAAAAATGACTTTCCTGGAGTTGCAGGTCTTTTGGAGCTGTGCAGAATAGGTTTCCAATATTTGCTCCTTTTCCAGCCAGAATCCCAGCTGCCGGCATTCTCCCTCTTCATGATAAACCTTGTAAAATAAGAGAGAATAGCCATAAGTATTGTGACATAAAGGGTAATAACAACCCATAATGTAATAAATATTGATATAAAAGCATGATGCAAAATGGACGTATCAACCGTACTCTGGAAGACCTATGAGGTTCTGTAGTAACTTGATCTGAAGTTTCATGATCATCATCATTAGCTTCGTCACTAATTGGTGTAGGAATCACTGGAACTGATTTCTGTGATGAACTACTTTCCAATTCGAGAGAAGGTACAATTACCTCATCAAGCTCTACTTTCCTCCCACTCACTTCTTTCGAGAGAAACTCCTTCTCTAGAAAGGATCCATTCTTAGCAACGAATATCTTGCCTTCGGATCTGTGATAGAAGGTGTACCCAACAGTTTCCTTTGGGTATCCTATGAAGATGCACTTCTCTGATTTGGGTTCAAGCTTATCAGGTTGAAGCTTTTTCACATAAGCATCGCATGCCCAAACTTTAAGAAATGACAACTTTGGTTTCTTGACAAACCACAGTTCATAAGGCGTTGTCTCAACGGATTTTGATGGTGCCCTGTTTAACGCGAATGTAGCTGTCTCTAATGCATGACCCCAAAACAATAGTGGTAAATCGGTAAGAGACATCATAGATCGCACCATATCCAATAAAGTGCGGTTACGATGTTCGGACACACCATTACGCTGTGGTGTTCCAGGTGGCGTGAACTGTGAAACTATTCCACATTGTTTTAAATGAAGGCCAAACTCGTAACTCAAATATTCTCCTCCTCGATCAGATCGTAGAAACTTTATTTTCTTATTACGATGATTCTCCACTTCACTATGAAATTCTTTGGACTTTTCAAATGTTTCAGACTTGTGTTTCATTTAGTACATATACCCATATCTGCTCAAATCATCTGTGAAGGTCTGAAAATAACATGACCCGCCACGAGCATCAACACTCATTGGACCGCATACATCGGTATGTATTATTTACAATAAGTCACTAGCTCGTTCCATTGTTCCGGTGAACGGAGTTTTAGTCATCTTGCCCATAAGGCACGGTTCGCAAGAATCAAATGATTCATAATCAAGTGATTCCAAAAGTCCATCAGCATGGAGTTTCTTCCTGCGCTCTACACCGATATGACCTAAATGGCAGTGCCACAAATAAGTTGCACTATCATTATCAACTTTGCATCTTTTGGCATCAATACTATGAATATGTGTATTACCACGATCAAGATTCAATAAACCATCAACATTGGGTGTATGACCATAAAAGGTTTCATTCATGTAAACAGAATAATAATTATTCTCTGTCTTAAATGAATAACTGTATTGCAATTAACATGATCTAATCATATTCATGCTCAACGCAAACACCGAATAACATTTATTTAAGTTCAACACTAATCCCGAAAGTATAGGGAGTGCTCGATGATGATCATATCAATCTTGGAACCACTTCCAACACACATCCTCACTTCATCCTCAACTAGTCTCTATTTATTCTGCAACTCATGTTTCGAGTTACTAATCTTAGCAACCGAACAATTATCAAATACCCAGGGGTTACTACGAGCACTAGTAAGGTACACATCAATAACATGTATATCAAATTTACCTTTGTTCACTTTGCCATCCTTCTTATCCACCAAATTTTTTGGGGCAGTTCCACTTCCACTGACTATTTCCTTTGCAGTAGAAGCACCCAGTTTCAAGCTTAGGTCCAGCTTTGGGCTTCTTCACGGGAGTGACAACTTGCTTGCCATTCTTCTTGAAGTTCACTTTCTTTCCCTTTGCCCTTTTCTTGAAACTAGTGGTCTTGTTTAATCATCAACACTTGATGCTTTTTCTTGATTTCTACCTTCGTCGATTTCAGCATCACGAAGAGCTCGGGAATCATTTTCGTCATCCCTTGCATACTATAGTTCACCACGAAGTTCCAGTAACTTGGTGATGGTGACTAGAGAACTCTGTCAATCA
Organism: Triticum dicoccoides; assembly: GCF_002162155.2. NCBI lineage: Eukaryota > Viridiplantae > Streptophyta > Magnoliopsida > Poales > Poaceae > Triticum > Triticum dicoccoides. Next base: position 640,042,735 of record NC_041387.1, read on the forward strand.
CTATCTTATCTGGAAGATTAACTCCCACTTGATTCAAGTGATTGTAGTACCCAGAAATTCTGAGCACTTGCTCACAAGTTGAGCAATTCTCCTCCATCTTTTAGGCAAAGTACTTGTCATAGGTCTCATACCTCTTGACACGGGCATGAGTCTGAAATAACAATTTCAGCTCTTGGAACATCTCGTATGCTCCGTGACGTTTCAAAAACGTTTTGAAGTCCCAGTTCTAAGCCGTAAAGCGTGGTGCACTATACTATCAAGTAGTCATCATATTTAGCTAGCCAAACGCTCATAACGTCTGCATCTGCTAATGCAATAGGTTTGTCACCTAGCGGTGCATCAAGGACATAATTCTTAGTGCGGCAATGAGGATACACCTCAGATCACGGACCCAGTCTGCATCATTGCTACTATCATCTTTCAACTTAGTTTTCTCTAGGAACATATAAAAAACATACGGAAACTATAACGCGAGCTATTGATCTACAACATAATTTGCAAAATACCATCAGGACTAAGTTCATGATAAATTAAAGTTCAATTAATCATATTACTTAAGAACTCCCACTGAGATAGACATCCCTCTAGTCATCTAAATGATCACGTGATCGAAATCAACTAAACCATGTCCGACCATCACGTGAGATGGAGTAGTTTTCAATGGTGAACATCACTATGTTGATCATATCTACTATATGATTCACGCTCGACCAACTGGGATCCCTACTACGGTTGCGGGGCGCGGGGTTGAGAGGAGAGCAGGATCAGTAGCCAAACAAAGCACACGGGTCGTTTACCCAGGTTCGGGCCGCGACGTGCGTAATACCCTAGTCCTGCTTTAGGTGTCTATTTTAGTGTTCTTGTTGTTCTTGAGATAGCTACAATGAGTCACTTGCTTAGGGGTCCGAATCCCTCCCTAGTATGCCTTGGGCCTCCTTTTATAGCAAAGGGGATTGCCACAGTGGCACACAGGAGGTGGCATCGGTCTACTGTGGCTAAGCTTATCGCTGGCCATTATGGGACAAGGTGCATTAAATGCGCACCCCCGTCCCGTCCGTCGCCGCTCCACCCTGTTTTGACACGCGTCTGGGCTAGCGGGGCGCGCAGTGCCATGTAAGATGGCAGGCAGCTAAGGTGGCACGGTGGAGAAGTCTTCACGAAGATTTGCATGCCACCACGTAGGCGTCGCTGAGTTGGCCTAGAAGCCTCCTGTTGACACGCAGGCGCCTGCCTGGCTGGTGGGCTGGCAGCTACATGGGGAGTGGTGGCGGGATCGTGGCAGCCGTGGGACTGGCTGTGGACTCGCAGACGTCCTCGGCAAGGGTCTTGCCGCGGCGTCGTGGTCGTCCCTGGCAAGGATGTCGCCGAAGGTCTTGTGGGTTTCCTTGGCAAGGATCTTGCCAAGGATCATCCTCTTCTATCCTTTGTCTTCACAAAGATCTTCATGCCACCATAGAAGCGCCTCCCGAGCCCTGGTCCCAATGAGGATGACGGTTCTTGGAAACCTTGGGCTCGAGGGTGGCGCGTTCTGCTGGTGTGGAATTGGGCAAGTTGCCCCGGCAAGGCTCCTGACGGGGCCGCGGAGGCTGCCCCGACAAGGCTCTTGCCGGGGAGAACCACCTTGCCCTCTTGGTCTTCTGGTCTTGGCGTTGCTTTGACTATTCTGCGGCTTCGACTCTTCCCTCTGCCCTGCTTAGTGTGGCCGTGGCCGCGCGGCTCCGACTGCCCATGCACTTAGTAAGGGGTACAGAGTAGTGCCCCTACTTTAGTACACCGACAGGAGCCCTCGGGCCTGGGCCACACATAAGCGCAACGCATTGTTGGGCTAGGCACAAAATGGTGCGCGGGCAGGTGAGGCGGAATTTACCGCGGTAACTCTTTGTCTGTTGCGCCTTCCCATGAGGTGCGTTGAACGTGCGATGTGGGGGTCGTGCGTGACATGGGGATCACGCGCGGGGATGATTGAAGCATGCATGCGTCACCCTGCAGTGAATAGTGAAACCGCAGGGCCAGCGTTCCACGTCTCCCATTGCGCCCGCCCCCTGCGCCACGTATCCTGCATGCACAGCGCGGGATGGGTGACTGGCGTATGGAATATGGGAAGGCGTGCATGCGTGGGTTGATGCCCACGCGCCTTCAATTGGGTGAGGAGGGCGGTCGACGGCCTTGCCTGCTGTCACTTTAATGGGCTGGATTGGCGAAGGGAGGCGATCGGATCCTGACCCTAGCCATTTATAAGGAGGGGAGGGGGAGGAGCGGCTCTCCTCAGTCTTTTGCCATCTGCCTCTTCCCCTTTCGCTTCTTTTCCTCTTCTGCCATGACGAGAGGATGCGCCGGTGCCTCGACGGTGGCGCCAAGGGTCGCCGCCCGTCAATGCGTCCCCCTTCCCAAGATCTCGCGGCGGCGGAGCCATCCACAAGGGGAAGGGGAAGGGGGCGAGGCCGAGGCTGCCATCGCGCTCAGGGGAGAGGAGGACGGGGCCGTGCATCATCCTCGCCTCCACCTGCAGTCCCTCCCCCGATGGAAGGCCACATCGGGGATCAGCCTCGTGAGTTCTTCATCAGGCTGCACCGGCCAGCACGTCGTTGTCTTCGTCTCCCCACGCCATTCGCTCGGGAGGTGGAGCTTGACCCGCCGCAGACGCTGAGATTGCACATGAGGGGCTGCGGGAACAGCAACACACGAGTCGATGTTGACTTCCCAGCCCCTCATGTCATGTATCTCCGCCGCGGGTGGAAGACCTTCACTTGCATCCATAGCCTGACGGTGCGGCTCGTTCTCTACTTCAGACTGATGAAGAACGACCTGCTCTCCATCAAGGTCTTTGGAGACTTCGGGACTCGCCTAAAGTGTTGCGTGGAGAGCTCCTCCAATGACGAAGATTCTTCCTCAAGCGGGAGTGATGAGGAGGACAACGACAGGGATGATGAGAGCGTCAGGCGGGAAGATGACGGGTCCGACTAGGCGCCGGACTCGTCGTCGTTGGGCGGTGCCTGCAGTAGCATCATCTACACCTGGGTCTTCTTCCGGCAGAGCATTTTGCTGGGGGCGTAGCCAGCTCCTTGAACTTCTCGGGGTCATCTCCTTGGGCGGCTGGCATAGGAGGGCCGGAAAAGACGAAGAAGGCGGGTGGCGGGCCGTCAAGTCGGAGTACGATGGCACCGATGCCTTCATAGCGTATTGCCCGCCCACTGCCTCGTCTTCTAGTTCTTCTCCTGGCGCCATCATCATCATCCCTCTTCTGGACGGCCACCGAGATGTTCTCTTGGTGTCTCCTGCTGCTCGTACTTTGCCTAGGCGCCCCTTTTGCCCTTCTGCTATCTTGTTCCATTTCCTCGGGAGAGGGACAAGAAAGGGATTACGGGCACCTTATCTCTTTTTAATTTGTAAGCCTACGAGCCTTAGTTAAATTTAGAACTTGTAATCCCCTTGCTCATGTTTACATTCCGTATGATCTGTACTTGTATGGGGTGTATTAATGAAAAAGGGGTGCTTGCCGGGTCCTTTGTGTGTGAGCCAAGCCCATTCCAAGGAACCAATCCTTGTTATTTTTAATATAAACAACATCACCCGGCAATAGGCCTTGCCGCTTCCCTACTCCGCCCAGCCACACTCATGCTTCCGGCGGAGGCAATGGTGAAGCAGGGTTAGGCCCTACACCTATTTCTTTGCCACCGCGGCCACAACCAGATTCTGCCCTAAGAAATGATTCTTCGGGTACAGAGAAAAGGGGGCATGGTGGCTTAGGAACAAGATGATGCTTCATACTCCCCTTGTATCATACGGGAATGTAAAGAAGAGGATGAAAAACTTATCTAAATATGCGGCCCTTCCACGGCAACTTTGGCTTGCCGGGGTCAGATCTTGGTATCTTTAGCCCGGCAACCTTGGCTTGCCGGGCCCGGAGCGCCAATCTTGTTCTTCTCATTTCCACATGGCATAGAAGATATGCTCATGCATCCTATGAACCAAAAAAGAAGGAAAGAGAAGAACAGAGAGACGCGGATTCGATCTCTATGCTAGGGGTTAGTCGCTGCTAAGCACTATCAACCCTCATGAGAAAGAGACCCAACCTATCATGCATGCTATAACTTAGGGCGCCAGCGCTTCATTTATTTATGCTCAGGGTCTGCGCCTGGCTCTGTACAGAGGGATACATGCCTTGCCGGCAAGGCTCATACAAAATGTGGCTTGACGGGGGGGCCGGCAAGCCGCGCCTCATGGGTAAAACTTGCAAAGATGTTCAATGTTCCAGGAGTTGCTCACTGGAATGGCATCTTCGGTCTCCAACCGGACTGCGCCGGGCCTGGTGACTCGTATTACCCGATCAGGGCCTTCCCACTTCGGCGTCAACTTGTTGGAGTTCTTGGCCGACTGAACGCGCCGAAGAACAAGGTCGCCTTCCTCAAAGCTTCGGGCGTGCACCTTGCGGCTATGGTAGCGGCGCAAGACTTGTTGGTAGCGTGCTGCTCTGACAGCCGCCCGAAGACGATCTTCCTCAAGGAGCGTCGCGTCGTCTTGCCGCAATCGCTCTTGCTCAAGCTCATCATAAGCGAGCACTCGAGGTGACCCATATATGAGTTCCGTGGGGAGAACTGCCTCCGCCCCGTAAACCAGGGCAAAGGGTGTCTGGCCAGTGGCTTGATTTGGCGTCGTCCTGATCGACCAAAGAACCGTCGACAACTCATCAATCCAGCACCTTCCACTCTTGCGCAGCCTGTCAAAAGTCTTCGTTCTTAAGCCTCCCAGAACTTCAGCATTCATTCTCTCTGCTTGGTCATTGCTTCGTGGGTGTGCCACAGAAGCAAAACAGACCTTGCTGCCGAGATCCTCGATGTACTGCATGAAGGCATGGCTTGTGAAATGTGTGCCGTTGTTGGTGGTGACCCTATTGGGCACACCAAAACGGCAGACTAGCCCCTTGAAGAACTTGACGGCTGACTGCGCTGTCACCTTCCTCACTGCTTTCACCTCGGGCCACTTTGTGAACTTGTCGATTGCAGCTTACAAGTACTCAAAGCCCCCGACGGCGCGAGGGAAAGGGACAAGTATGTCGAGCCCCCAGACCGAGAAAGGCCAGGAGAGAGGGATGGTTTGAAGGGCTTGAGGTAGCTGATGAAGCTCCTTTGAATGGAACTGACACGCTTCGCACTTGGTTACTAGTGTCGTCGCATCCTGGAGGGCAGTGGGCGAAAAGAAGCCTTGCCGGAAGGCCTTACCGGCAAGGGCTCTCGACCCTATGTGGGAGCCACATATGCCTCCATGTATCTCTGCCAACAACTCTAGTCCTTCCTTGCAGGGGACACATTTCAGCTTGACACCGTTTGGCCTTTTTCTATACAGAACAGTGTCAATGAACTGATACAGGGCAGACTGACGGGCCACTTTCTCTGCTTCTTCCTGCTCCTCAGGAAGCTCCCCTGTCTGAAGGAATCGGACAGTATGGTGTGCCCATGCCGGAGCCTGAGGCTCGACGACAAGGACTAAAGGCATCTCCTCTGCCATGGGGGCTGCCGTCTCTACGGACAGGGCTCGACGCCCTGCCGGAGTTGGTAGCCCTACGGCAGGCTCAGTGTCCACGGCATCATCCTTTCCGGCGGCTCCAGGGAGCTCGGCGGGAAAGTACTTGCCGGGGCCTGATTTCCTTCGCTTGTTCTGCTATATTGATGGTTCTACGGATGGTTGAGTCAGCCGAAGCACAAAGGTACCTGGTTCCACATGTAGTTTGAAGGCAGCGCGCTTCGACAGGTAGTCGGCGACTTCGTTCTCCACTCGGGGAACGTGCTCCGCCTGTATACCATCAAAACGCTCCTCCAGCTTCCTCACCTCATCCACGTGGGCCTCCATCAACGGACTTTGATAATCCTTATTAACTTGCCTGACAACAAGCTGTGAATCACCTCTGACAATGAGCTTTTTGACTCTGAGGTCTGCCGTGATCCCGAGACCGGCAAGCAATCCCTCGTACTCGGCAGTGTTGTTCATAGACATTTCCCTTGGAAAGTGCATCTGGATGACATACTTGAGGTGCTCTCCGGTGGGTGCGACAAGCAAGACACCAGCACCGGCGCCTTGCAGCGAGAAAGCCCCATCAAAGTACATGACCCAGTTGTGACTTGCTTCCTTGCTGGGGAGAGTGGTCTCCTGGACCTCTTCGTCGGGAGTCGAGGTCCATTCTGCAATGAACTCTGCCAAGACTCTGCTCTGGATCGTCGAGGTTCTCTCAAACTTCAAACCAAAACTTGACAGCTCCAAGTCCCATTCCACAATCCTCCCCGTTGCATCTGGGTTATGTAATATCCATTGCAACGGGAGGCGGGTGACAACAGTGACCTCGTGGGCTTGGAAGTAATGACGCAGCTTCCTCGAGGCCATAAGGAGGCCGAAGAGCAATTTCTACACACCAGAGTACCTTGATCTAGCCCCCTGCAAGAGGGAGCTAACAAAGTAAACTGGGTGCTGCATCATCTTCTTCTTCTGCACCACTTCTCCTGGTTGTGTAGGCCCTGCCTCACTAGCATCAGACTCTGCCGGGTGCCCCGCCTTACCGGGATCAGGTCCTGCCAAGGGGAGCTTTGGTTCGTCATTCGCTAAGCCCGCCGTCGCTACTGTCTCTTCGTCGACCTCTCTATGTGCCACTAGTGCCGCACTAACCACAATATCGGTGGAAACGAAACCTATGGGACCAACTGGGATCCCTACTACGGTTGCGGGGCGAGGGGTTGAGAGGAGAGCAGGATCAGTAGCCACATAAAGCACATGGGTCGTTTACCCAGATTCGGGCCGCGACGTGCATAATACCCTAGTCCTGCTTTAGGTGTCTATTTTAGTGTTCTTGCTGTTCTTGAGCTAGCTACAATGAGTCACTTGCTCAGGGTCCGAATCCCTCCCCAGTATGCCTTGGGCCTCCTTTTATAGCAAAGGGGATCGCCACAGTGGCACACAAGAGGTGGCATCAGGATACTGTGGCTAAGCTTATCGCTAGCCATTACGGGACAAGGTGCATTAAATGTGCACACCTGTCCCGTTCGTCACCGCTCCACCCTGTTTCGACATGTGTCTAGGCCAGGGGGGCACACGGTGCCATGTAAGCTGGCAGGCATATGAGGTGGCGCGGTGGAGAAGTCTTCACAAAGATTTGCATGCCACCATGTAGGCGTCGCCGAGTAAGCCTAGAAGCCTCCTGTTGACACGCAGGCGCCTGTCTGGCTGGTGGGCTGGCAGCTGCATTGGGAGTGGTGGCGGGAACTTGGCAGGTGTGGGCATGGCTGTGGCCTCGCAGACGTCCTTGGCAAGGGCCTTGCCGGGGCCCCGGCAAGGGTCTTGCCGCGGCGTCGTGGTCGTCCTCGGTAAGGATGTCGCCGGAGGTCTTGTGGGTTTCCTTGGCAAGGATCTTGCCAAGGATCGTCATCTTCTATCCTTTGTTTTCACAAAGATCTGCATGCCACCATAGAAGCGCCTCCCGAGCCATGGTCCCAATGAGGATGACGGTGCTTGGAAACCTTGGGCTCGAGGGTGGCGCGTTCTGCTGGAGGGAATTGGGCAATTTGCCCCGGCAAGGCTCCTGTCGGGGCCGCGGAGGCTGCCCGGCAAGGCTCTTGCAGCGAAGAACCACCTTTCCATCTTGGTCTTCTGGTCTTGGCATTGCTTTAGTTGTTCTGCGGCTTCGACTCTTCCATCTTCCCTTCTTAGTGTGGCCGTGGCCGCGTGGCTCCGACTGCCCGTGCACTTAGTAATGGGTACAAAGTAGTGCCCCTAAAGATGTCGGTGGAAACGACACCTATGGGACCAACTGGGATCCCTACTACGGTTGCGGGGCGCGGGGTTAAGAGGAGAGCAGGATCAGTAGCCAGACAAAGCACACGGGTTGTTTACCCAGGTTCGGGCCGCGACATGCGTTATACCCTAGTCTTGCTTTAGGTGTCTATTTTAGTGTTCTTGCTGTTCTTGAGCTAGCTACAATGAGTCACTTGCTCAGGGGTCCGAATCCCTCCCCAGTATGCCTTGGGCCTCCTTTTATAGCAGAGGGGATCGCCACAGTGGCACACAGGAGGTGGCATCGGGATACTATGGCTAAGCTTATCGCTAGACATTACATGACAAGGTGCATTAGATGCACACCCCTATCCTGTCCGTCGCCGCTCCACCCTGTTCCGACACGCGTATGGGCCAGCGGGGCGCAAGGTGCCATGTAAGCTGGCAGGCAGCTGAGGTGGCGTGATGGAGAAGTCTTCACGAAGATTTGCATGCCACCACGTAGGCGTCGCTGAGTTGGCCTAGAAGCCTCCTGTTGACACACAGATGCCTGCCTGGCTGGTGGGCTGGCAGCTGCATGGGGAGTGGTGGCGGGATCGTGGCAGGTGTGGGCCTGGCTATGGCCTCGCAGACGTCCTCGGCAAGGGCCTTGCCGGGGCCCCAGCAAGGGTCTTGCCGTGGCTTCGTGGTCGTCCCCGGCAAGGATGTCGCCGGAGGTCTTGTGAGTTTCCTTGGCAAGGATCTTGCCAAGGATCGTCGGCTTCTATCCTTTGTCTTCAGAAAGATCTGCATGCCACCGTAGAAGCGCCTCCCGAGCCCTGGTCCCAATGAGGATGACGGTGCTTGGAAACCTTGGGCTTGAGGGTGGCGCGTTTTGCTGGTGGGGAATTGGGCAAGTTGGCCCCGCAAGGCTCCTGCCGGGGCCGCGGAGGCTGCCCCGGAAGGCTCTTGCCGGGGAGAACCACCTTGCCCTCTTGGTCTTCTGGTCTTGGTGTTTCTTTGACTGTTCTGCGGCTTCGACTCTTCCCACTGCCCTGCTTAGTGTGGTCGTGGACGCGCGGCTCCGACTGCCCGTGCACTTAGTAAGGGGTACAAAGTAGTGCCCCTACTTTAGTACACCGACAGTTCCAAGGCCATATCTGCATAAGCTAGGCTCATCAAGTTTAACCCGAGTATTCTGCGTGTGCAAAACTAGCTTGCACCTGTTGTATGTGAACATAGAGCTTATCAAACCCGTTCATCACGTGGTGTCTCAGCACGAAGAACTGTCACAACTGTGCATACTCAGGGAGAACACTTATACCTTGAAATTTTAGTAAGGCATCATCTTATAATGCTACCGCCGAACTAAGCAAAATAAGAATATAAAAGATAAACATCACATGCAATCTCCAAAGTACCTTGTGCCTATGATCTTCATCTCCAAAGTACTATCATGATCTCCATCGTCACCGGCATGACACCATGATCTCCATCATCTTGATCTTTATCAACGTGTCATCAGATGGTCGTCTCGCCAACTATTGCTTTTTCAACTATTGCTATCACATAGCGATAAAGTAAAACAATTATATGGTGCTTGCATCTTATGCAATAAAGAGACAATCATAAGGCTCCTACCAGTTACCAATAACTTTAACAAAACATGATTATCTCATACAACACATCATGTCTTGACCATATCACATCACAACATGCCCTGCAAAAAACAAGTTAGACATCCTCTACTTTGTTGTTGCAAGTTTTACGTGGCTGCTACGGGCTTAGCAAGAACCGTTCTTACCTACGCATAAAAACCACAACAATTTTTCGTCAAGTGTGCTGTTTTGACCTTCAACAAGGACCGGGCGTAGCCACACTCGATTCAACTAAAGTTGGAGAAACAGACACTCACTAGCCACCTGTGTGCGAAGCACGTTGGTAGAATCAGTCTTGCGTAAGCATACGCATAATGTCGGTCTGAGCCGCTTCATCCAACAATACCACCGAGTCAAAGTATGACATGCCGGTAAGCGGTATGACTATTATCGCCGACAACTCTATGTGTTCTACTCGTGCATATAACATCTACGCATAGACCTGGCTCAGATGCCACTGTTGGGGAACGCAGTAATTTCAAAAAAAATTCTATGATCATGCAAGATCTATCTAGGTAATGCATAGCAACGGGGGAGAGTGTGTCCATGTACCCTCGTAGAACGAAAGCGGAAGCATTATGAAACGCGGTTGATGTAGTCGAACATCTTCGCGATCCAATCGATCAAGTACCGACTGTACGGCACCGCCGCAATCTGCACACGTTAAGCTCGGTGACATCCCATGAAATCTAGATCCAGCTGAGGTCAAGGGAGAGTTTTGTCAGCATGACAGCATGATGACGGTGATGATGATGCTACCGGTGCAGGGCTTCGCCTAAGCACTACCATGGCATGATCGAGGGGTGTAACTGTGGAGGGGTACCACACACGGTTAAGAGAAACTTGTGTGTCTTTGGGGTGCCTCCTGCCCCCGTATATAAAGGAGGGAGGTAGAGAAGCCGGACCCTAGGGGCGTGCCCCGTGTTGGGAGTCCTACTGGGACTTCCAAGTCCTAGTAGGAATCCTTTCCCTTTTAGGAGTAGGAGAGAAGGAAGGAGAGAGGGAGTAGGAAAGGGCAAGGGGGGCGCCGCCCCC
>NC_041387.1:640053388-640078382 GCF_002162155.2 Triticum dicoccoides
CGCCTCCTCTATTTCCCGTATGGCCTAATAAGGCCCATTACTTCTCCCGGTGAATTCTCGTAACTCCCCGGTACTCTGAAAAATACCTGAATCACTCGGAACCTTTCCGATGTCCGAATATAGCCTTCCAATATATCGATCTGTACGTCTCGACCATTTCGAGACTCCACATAATGTCTGTGATCTCATACGGGACTCCGAACAAACTTCGGTCATCAAAACACATAACTCATAATACAAATCATCGTCGAACGTTAAGCGTGCGGACCCTATGGGTTCGAAAACTATGTAGACATGATCAAGACACATCTCCAATCAATATCCAATAGCGGAACCTGGATGCTCATATTGGCTCCTACAAATTCTACGAAGATCTTTATCGGTTAAACCACATAACAACATACATTGTTCCCTTTGTCATCGGTATGTTACTTGCCCGAGATTCGATTGTCGGTATCATTATACCTAGTTCAATCTCGTTACTGGCAAGTCTCTTTACTCGTTTCATAATGCTTCATCCCGCAACTAACTCATCTGTCACATTGCTTGCAAGGCTTATAGTGATGAGCATTACCGAGAGGGCCCAGAGATACCTCTCCGATACACGGAGTGACAAATCCTAATATCAATCTATGCCAACCCAACAAACACCTTCGGAGACACCTGTAGAGCATCTTTATAATCACCCAGTTACTTTGTGATGTTTGATAGCACACAAGGTGTTCCTCCGGTATTCTGGAGTTGCATAATTTCATAGTGTGAGGAACGTGTATAAGTCATGAAGAAAGCAGTAGCAATGAAACTGTAACGATCATAATGCTCAGCTAACGGATGGGTCTTGTCCATCACATCATTCTCCTAATGATGTGATCCCGTTTATCAAATGATAACACATGTCTATGGTCAGGAAACATAACCATCTTTGATTAATGAGCTAGTCAAGTAGAGGCATACTAGGGACACTCTGTTTTGTCTATGTAGTCACATATGTACTAAGTTCCCATTTAATACAATTCTAGCTTGAATAATAAACATTTATTATGATATAAGGAAATAAATAATAACTTTATTATTTCCTCTAGGGCATATTTCCTTCAGTAACCTATTTAGTTATCTGTAGTTTAGTTAAGGTTAGTGCTTCAAAACTAACGCTTAGTGTATGAGGAAAGATGAGTGTTTAGATTAGTGTTGTTCATGCTTCAAATCTGATGCAGGTCTATGGGCAATATCAACTAGATGTATGTAAGGGAATGGTTCAAACTTAGTTCAACCGAAAAATGATTTTATCATTAGAGTAACATTGATTATTTTCCGCTTTAAATCCGTGAGATGGCAGAAGGGATTTTTGCATGTAACCAAGCACTCCCGAATGTAATTACTTCTACTTCACCTTTGGAAACCTCAACTTATCCTCATAACACAAGTCACATCAAAAACCATGTCAACTGAACCAAATAGTCAAATGTCATCAAGGGTAAGGCAACTCCAATTTACGATCATCTTGCGGGGCAAAGTTTCAGGACTTGTGACAAGGGAGAGCACCTCCACCAAACTTTTAGAACCCACAAAATTCATCATTTCCCAAAAGTTCAACCAAAACAATCCTTTTTTGGGATTTTGACAATATCTTCCTTTTACATCCGTGAGATGGCAGAAGAGATTTGTGCATGTATTTAGGCTAGCTAGAATACTACTACTGAGTCATAATCATAGCCCTAGACTGGCTACTTGTACTACCCAGGAGAAGAGATAAGGATGCAGACATAGGCTGCGCCTGAACTAGAGCCTGAAAACGTATAGATCGGGGAAAAGATCTCCTCGCCTTAGGAAAACCTCTCTCTCTGTCTCATTTTTCTATTGTGTGTGTGGGAGAGAGGTGGCATTGGGTTTCCTTTTTTTACTCTACACACTTGCACTATTTGTTGCTGCTAGTAGTAGTAGGGGATAGAAAGGGTGAGTAAGACCAAGCCAAACCAATCCGACCAGGTTCCCGCAGTACTTTGCTGCTACTGGGTTGCTTGTGCATGTCTGTCAATCATGACTTTGTTGGTTGCTCCGTGAGTTGGTTGAGTACGAGTAGCAATCTAGCAGTAGCATCCTTGCGTGTGTGTCTCCACCACGCCCATATAAACACTTATAGTGTAGTTCAACTCCCCACTGCAAGACAACAGCCTAGCACAATGGCAAATACATTTGGTCACATCTTCCTTAAAGATGCTGAGATCTTTTGGTGGTTCACTAGCACAATTTTTGGCATGTTTGACTTAGTGCTAGCTCTCACCATTTTGCCTCCATTTTCACTCATTCATCTCCTTGTGTTCCCCTGCTAGTCCCACCTCCTATCATACCACTTGCAATGAAGATGAGTTGCATACACTCATCGCAACTTACATGCGCTATGTAGTTTATGCTATGGCTATCGCCATGCCGTTCATGCTTTTTGTTAGGAAGGTTTAGGATGGGGCAGCCAAGGACCGCGAGCGGGTCACTGCCACGGAGGACGCTGCTTACAAGGCTTCCTACAAGGTTGCGGAGGTGGCCAAGGTGGTAGTTGAGGCCTCTAAGAAGACTGTCGACAAGCTCAACGACGTGGATCGCTGCAGTCTAGCCGCGGGCGTTGTGGGGGGCGTTCCGCCTGTTGGGGAACGCAGTAATTTCAAAAAAAATTCCTACGATCACACAAGATCTATCTATGTGATGCATAGCAATGAGAGGGGAGAGTGTGTCCACGTACCCTCGTAGACCGAAAGCGGAAGCGTTTAGTCGAACATCTTCGTGATCCAACCGATCCAAGCACCGAACGTACGGCACCCCCGCGTTTAGCACACGTTCAGCTCGGAGACGTCCCTCGTACTCTTGATCAAGTTGAGGCCGAGGGAGTTTCGTCAGCATGACGACGTGGTGACGGTGATGATGAAGTTACCTGCGCAGGGCTTCGCCTAAGCACTATGACGATATGACCGAGGTGTGTAACTGTGGAGGGGGGCACCGCACACGGCTAAAACAATTGTCAACTTGTGTGTATTCGGGGTGCCCCCTCCCCCGTATATAAATGAGGAGAGGGGAGGCCGACCGACCCTCATAGGCGCACCAAGGGGGGAGGAATCCTCCTCCTAGTAGGACTAGGGCTCCCCCCTTTCATAGTCCTACTAGGAAAAGAAGGAAGGAGGGGGCGCCGCCCCTCCCCTAGTCTAATTCGGACTAGGTCCATGGGGGGCACGCGGCCAGCCCTTGGATGCCCCTCTCTTTCTCTCCTAGGCCCAATAAGGCCCATTACTTCTCCGGTGGTTTCGATAACCCTTCTGACACTCTGGTTTTACCAGAAACACTTCCGGTGTTCGAATATAGTCGTCCAATATATCAATCTTTATGTCTCGACCATTTTGAGACTCCTCGTCATGTGCTTGATCACATCTGGGACTCCGAACAATCTTCGGTACAACATATCACATAAACTCATAATACCAATCATCATCGAACTTTAAGCGTGCGGACCCTACGGGTTCGAGAACTATGTAGACATGACCGAGACACGTCTCTGGTCAATAACCAATAGTGGAACCTGGATGCTCATATTGGTTCCTATATATTCTACGAAGATCTTTATCGGTCAAACCGCATAACAACATACATTGTTCCCTTTGTCATTGGTATGTTACTTGCCCGAGATTCAATCATCGGTATCTCAATACCTAGTTCAATCTTGTTACTTCATCCCGCAACTAACTCATTAGTCACAATGCTTGCAAGGATTATAGTGATGAGTACTATCGAGAGGGCCTAGAGATATCTCTCCGAAACACGGAGTGACAAATCGAAATCTCGATCTATGCCAACCCAACAAACACCTTCGGAGACACCTGTAGAGCACCTTTATAGTCACCCTTTTATGTTGTGACGTTTGGTAGCATACAAAGCGTTCCTCCGGTATTCGGGAGTTGCATAATCTCATAGTCTGAGGATCTTGCATAAATCATGAAGAAAGCTGTAGCAATGAAACTAACACGATCATAATGCTAAGCTAACGGATGGGTCATGTCCATCACATCATTCTCCTAATGATGTGATCTCGTTCATCAAATGACAACACATGTCTATGGTTAGGAAACATAACCATCTCTAATTAATGAGCTAGACAAGTAGAGGCATACTAGGGACTATAGGTTTTGTCTATGTATTCACACATGTACTAAGTTTCCGGTTAATACAATTATAGCATGAATAATAAACATTTATCATGAATTAAGGAAATAAATAATAACTTTATTATTGCCTCTAGGGCATATTTCCTTCAGTCTCCCACTTGCACTAGAGTCAATAATCTAGATTACATAGTAATGGTTCTAACACCCATGGAGCTTTGGTGCTGATCATGTTTTTCTCGTGGGAAGAGGCTTAGTCAACGGATCTGCAACATTCAGATCTGTGTGTATTTTGAAAATCTCTATGTCCCCTTCTGACACTTGATGACGGATGGAATTGAAGCGTCTCTTGATGTGCTTGGTTCTCTTGTAAAATCTGGATTCCTTTGCCAAGGCAATTGACCAGTATTGTCACAAAAGATTTTCATTGGACCCGACGCACTAGGTATGACACCTAGATCGGATATGAACTCCTTCATCCAAACTCCTTCATTTGCTGCTTCTGAAGCAGCAATGTACTCCGCTTCACACGTAGATCTCGCCATGATGCTCTGCTTGGAACTGCACCAACTGACAGCTCCTCCATTCAATGAAAATATGTATCCGGTTTGGGACTTAGAGTCATCTAGATCAGTGTCAAAGCTTGCATCGACGTAACCATTTACGACGAGCTCCTTTTCACCTCCATAAACGAGAAACATATCCTTAGTCCTTTTCAGGTATTTCAGGATGTTCTTGACCGCTGTCCAGTGCTCCACTCCGGGATTACTTTGGTACCTCCCTGCTATGCTTATAGCAAGACATACATCAGGTCTGGTACACAACATTGCATACATGATAGAACCTATGGCTGAAGCATAGGGAATGACTTTCATTTTCTCTCTATCTTCTGCGGTGGTCGGGCTTTGAGTCTGACTCAACTTCACACCTTGTAACATAGGTAAGAACCCTTTCTTTGACTGATCCATTTTGAACTTATTCAAAACTTTATCAAGGTATGTGCCTTGTGAAAGTCCAATTAAGTGTATTGATCTATCTCTATAGATCTTGATGCCCAATATGTAAGCAGCTTATCCAAGGTCTTTCATAGGAAAACTCTTATTCAGGTATCCCTTTATGCTATCTAGAAATTCTATATCATTTTCAATCAACAATATGTCATCTACATATAAGATTAGAATGCTACAGAGCTCCCACTCACTTTCTTGTAAATACAGGCTTCTCCAAAAGTCTGTATAAAACCATATGCTTTGATCACACAATCAAAAGATTTATTCCAACTCCGAGAGGCTTGCACCAGTCCATAAATGGATCGCTGGAGCTTGCACACTTTGTTAGCACCCTTTGGATCGACTAAACCTTCCGGTTGCATCATATACAACTCTTCTTCCAGAAATCCATTCAGGAATGCAGTTTTGACACCATTTGCCATATTTCATAATCATAAAATGCAGCAATTGCTAACATGATTTGGACAGACTTAAGAATCGCTACGGGTGATAAAGTCTCATCGTAGTCAACTCCTTGAACTTGTTGAAAACCTTTCGCAACAAGTCGAGCTTTGTTAACAGTAACATTACCGTCAGCATCGATCTTCTTCTTGAAGATCCACTTATTTTCTATGGCTTGCCGATCATTGAGCAAGTCCACCAAAGTCCACACTTTGTTCTCATACATGGATCCCATCTCAGATTTCATGGCCTCTAGCCATTTCGCAGAATCTGGGCTCATCATCACTTCCTCATAGTTCGTAGGTTCATCATGGTCTAGTAACATGACTTCTAGAATAGGATTACCGTACCACTCTGGTGCAGATCTTACTCTGGAAGACCTACGAGGTTCGGTAGTAACTTGATCTGAAGCTTCATGATCATCATCATTAGCCTCCTCACTAATTGGTGTAGGAATCACTAGAACTGATTTCTGTGATGCACTACTTTCAAATAAGGGAGAAGGTACAGTTACCTCATCAAGTTCTACTTTCCTCCCACTCACTTCTTTCGAGAGAAACTCCTTCTCTAGAAAGGATCCATTCTTAGCAACAAAGATTTTGCCTTCGGATTTGTGATAGAAGGTGTACCCAACAGTTTCCTTTGGGTATCCTATGAAGACGCACTTCTCCGATTTGGGTTCGAGCTTATCAGGTTGAAGCTTTTTCACATAAGCATCGCAGCCCCAAACTTTAAGAAACGACAACTTTGGTTTCTTGCCAAACAACAGTTCACAAGGCGTCGTCTCAATGGATTTTGATGGTGGCCTATTTAAAGTGAATGCAGCCGTCTCTAAAGCATAACCCCAAACGATAGCGGTAAATCAGTAAGAGACATCATGGATCGCACGATATCTAATAAAGTACGGTTACGACGTTCGAACACACCATTTCACTATGGTGTTCCAGGTTGCGTTAGTTGTGAAACTATCCCATGTTGTTTCAAATGAAGACCAAACTCGTAACTCCAATATTCTCCTCCACGATCAGATCGTAGAAACTTTATTTTCTTGTTACGATGATGTTCCACTTCACTCTGAAATTCTTTGAACTTTTCAAATGTTTCAGACTTATGCTTCATTAAGTAGATATAACCATATCTGCTCAAATTATCTGTGAAGGTAAGAAAATAATGATACCCACCACGAGCATCAATACTTAGTGGACCGCGTACATCGGTATGTATTATTTCCAACTAGTCAGTAGATCATTCCATTGTTCCGGAGAACGGAGTTTTAGTCATCTTGCCCATAAGGCACGGTTCGCAAGCACCAAGTGATTCATAATCAAGTGATTCCAAAAGTCCATAAGCATGGAGTTTCTTCATGCGCTTTACACCAATATGACGCAAATGGCATTGCCATAAATAAGTTGCACTATCATTATTAAACTTCAATCTTTTGGCTTCAACACTATGAATATGTGTATCACTACTATCGAGATTCAACAAAAATAGACCACTCAGTAGGGGTGCATGACCATAAAAGATATTACTCATATAGATAGAATAACCATTATTCTCTGATTTAAATGAATAACCATCTCGCATTAAACAAGATCCAGATATAATGTTCATGCTCAATGCTGGCACCAAATAACAATTATTCAGGTCTAAAACTAATCCCAATGGTAGATGTAGAGGTAGCATGCCGACCGCGATCACATTGACTTTGGAACCATTTCCCACACGCATCGTCACCTCGTCCTTAGCCAATCTTTGCTTAATCCGTAGCCCCTGTTTTGAGTTGCAAATATGAGCAACAAAACCAGTATCAAATACCCAGGCGCTACTGCGAGCATTAGTTAAGTACACATCAATAACATGTATATCAAATATACCTTTCACTTTGCCATCCTTCTTATCCGCCAAATACTTGGGGCAGTTCCGCTTCTAGTGACCAGTCCCTTTGCAGTAGAAGCACTCAGCTTCAGGCTTAGGTCCAGACTTGGGTTTCTTCTCTTGAGCAGCAACCTTTTTGCCGTTCTTCTTGAAGTTCCCCTTCTTCCATTTGCCCTTTTTCTTGAAACTAGTGGTCTTATTGACCATCAACACTTGATGCTCCTTTTTGATTTCTACTTCTGCGGCCTTTAGCAACGCGAAGAGCTCGGGAATATTCTTGTTCATCCCTTGCATATTATAGTTCATTACGAAGCCTTTATAGCTTAGTGGCAGTGATTGAAGAACTCTGTCAATGACACACTCAACTGGAAGATTAACTCCCAGCTGAGTCAAGTGATTATCATACCCATACATTTTGAGTATGTGTTCACTGACAGTACTATTCTCCTCCATTTTGTAGTTGTAGAACTTGTTGGACACTTCATGTCTCTCAACTCGGGCATTTGCTTGAAATATTAACTTCAACTCTTGGAACATCTCATATGCTCCATGACGTTCAAAACGTCTTTGAATTCCTGATTCTAAGCCGTAAAGCATGGCACACTGAACTATCGAGTAGCCATCAGCTTTGCTCTGCCAGACGTTCTTAACGTCATCAGTAGCATCTGCAGCAGGCAGGGGAGGGCCCATGTTGACCCAGCAGGTAGCCCATGACACAAGGTAAAAAACTACCTTACCTTATACATATAGAGCCCACAAAGGCCTGGACACCCCTAAATTTCCTAATGGGACGCCCCCGTACAGAAAATACGTCTACAACTAGCCAACAAGGCCCGGCCGACAACCAGCACAGCACACCCTGGTGAAAGCCCAGGCCCATACATCGATCCATCTATACGTATGTCAGTACATGGCTTCGCGTATCACCTTGCCTGTTCGTCTACTCGCCGCTCGGCCGATGCGCTTCGTGGCTTGTCGCCTCGTCGCCCTCGACCCCTTGCCTGTTCATCTACTTTGCCAGATCCCCCCAATTCACCCAATCAGTGAAGGTATGTTGCATCAGACCCCAATTCGCAGTGTGTGCCTTCCTCTATTTCAATTCCCAAATTCTGCTCTAGTTCTAAATTTGTTTGTCTAACCCTAGGAAATTAGGGCTATTCGGTAAGACTAGAAATTTTGACTATATTAGCTATTGGACTATTTGGCTATTGCAGTGGTCAGTGGATGAGTGGAGAAGAATACTTCAATATTCTAGGAGATTAGGACGGATGGAAGCACCCAAAAGGCAGCAACATGTCAAGTAAGTTTTATTTTACAGCTATGCAATTGAAATTCATGTTATGTATGTATACACATGATTCTTAGTTTTTTTCCTTTTATGAAAAAATTAATTATGTAAATAATTACAAATTTCAGGAGAAGCTCAGTTTATGGAAAGGTTTCTAAAAAAGAGGAGAACCATATTGCAAGATGAAGGCCCGTCACACGAACATAATCAGAATGATGCCTCGATCCCACCACTGTCGGTCAAACAAAATGATGTCCCCTCACCACATGAATAGGTTGATGTCCCAGCCCCGCCATCACCACCTGGACAGAATGATGCCTCCACACATGAACCTAATTCTGCCAATAATGCAAGGAATTTATTTCAAGTTGCAGAAGAGATCAATTGGGAAGAAGAAATTAAATTTGATCTAGGTAAAAGGAGAAGTATAGATGAGTATCATCCGAATCTGAGAGATATGGTAAGAAAGAAGTATTTGGCCAATGGACCTTGTCAGCCTCGTACTGGTGATTTTAAAGTGACAGAAATATGTGGTAGAGATAGAAGGTTCATTCGGGAATGGTTTGATGAGTCTGAGAGCTGGCTTGAGTATAGCGAGTCCGAACACAAAGCATATTGTTTTTGTTGTTTCTTGTTTAGACCATGCAAGAGGAAAGAAGCTGGATATGATGCATTTGTTGCAAATGGTTGGTCAAGTTGGAACAAAAATATAGATTAAAGGAGCATGTAGGTGACAGCAATAGTGCTCACAACCAAGCCAAAAGAGATTGTGATGCTTTGCAGAAACAAAAGGAACACATTTATGTTCACTACAAAGAAATACACTTCCGTGATGGTACGTGTTTGTCATAGTAGGTCGCATTTTTTGTCATGCATGTACATCCATGACGATTTTATGACAGAATCAAGATAGTCATACATGTGCTGTCATAGAAGTGTTCCATGACATTACCAAAATTATCATCACGGAAGTGTCCACTTCCATGACGATAAATCGCGCATCACAGAAGTGCTTTCATCAAGGGTGACCGACACGTGGCATCCACCATAACGGAACGCCGTTAAGCTATCGGGTCGGGTTTTGGATCCGATAACCCGTTAATAGCCGCGACCAATGGGGATTTTCCACGTGTAAAATCATCATTGGCTAGAGGAAACACGTGTAGTCTCATCGTTGGCACAGATATCATCCACTCATTGGACAGAAGGCGCCTATGATATGTCGACACATGGCACGGCCCAAGAGAGGCCCATTCCTGTGAAAAGGCCGGACCGTTTGACTTGGTCAAAAGGTGGCGGGTCGGCCAACTAAAAGCCTGTTAACGACATGTTCGCATATAGCCCATTTACAACCCGCTAACCCAGGGCCCGTTACAACCTATCCGAATTAGGCCCAGTAGCATCATATGGGCCGTCCAATATGATTCCAGCCCATTTTAACTTCCGGCCCATGTATGGCCCATGACGTCTTTCGGCCCATATGAGGCCCTTTGTAACTTTTGCCAATTACCGGCCCGTGGTGAAACTGGCCCGGAATAAACAGTGTATCACTTTATACCCATTAACGGCTCATTATTCCACTGGGCCGTTTCCAGCCCATGTTATCTTTCGGCCTTCTCAGGGCCCATTTATTCTTGGGCTCATTTCCAGCATTCGGTTACTGACGGCCAGTTACTGTCATTTTTTGCTTGTGGGCCAAATTCAGCCCGTTGTTACAGTCGGCCCATTTATGGCCCGTTAATACGTTGGGCCGTTTTCATAGCCTCATCAAATATGGCCTATTAAGGACGGCCCATTATGGTCGGCCCATGAACGGGTGATTCCAACTCTAGCCCATTTACGACCATAATGCGGTCTGTTATTGGCCCATGTTTGGTCAATCGATCCTACAACCCATATAAGGCCCATTGATGATGCGGCCCGTAGAAGCCCCATTGTTTCTATGGCCGTAGAAGGCCCATTGTTTCTACGCCCCATAGAAGGGCCATTGTTTCTACGGCCGGTAGGAGGCCCAGTGTCACTACAGTAAATATGTAGCCCATGGTTATTGTGGCCTAGTTTTAAAAAATAGGTTATTGCGGCCACTAGCAAACCACAGAAAAAGAACTGCACTGACTACAAGAAAACAAATAAACAAGACAACAAGGAAATAAATAAGCAAGCAACTAATGCTAGGCTATCACGGCTATTATACATATTACATCCACTGGGCATCAAAGTTCGCCACCCGTGCAAATATAGGGAACAAAGCAGCATATCATATACACTGGTTGTCAAAGTTGGCGACCAGCGCAAATAAACTCCGCAGCAAAACAAATCCAGAACTGAAACCACTTCAGAAGATCTCAAGAAACAATATCCTGGGTACCCATAATGCTGGCAAGATTCTTAGCAAGCTTATTAACTTTCTCTTGTTTGGCGCTTAAATCCTCCAGCGCTTGTTGTTGCACCAGGAAGTATGCATCTGAATTCTGCAGGGACTTCCTCAGTCCTTCAGCTTCCTGTCACAGCACATCTGATCGATGTCTTTTAACTTGAAGTTGAGACTCAAGAAGACGAACTGATTCAGGCAGCGAGTTCGAAGAGCTTGTGCCAGCAGTAGTGGCCAGTAACTCGAGCACTACATCAAAACAGGACTTTTGGGTTCTCTCACTGTCGTCAAGATAGTTTTTATCTGCTTTCTTGGAGACCAACAGGGATGTCTCACTATCTTGAACCTTATCTGCATTACTTCCTTTACCATTGCATAACGCGGTACTGTTCTCCAATATTTTGTCCACATTCTAAAAGAGAAACAAGCAGACACATCACAGGTTTACCATGTTGTATATGAAACTCATTTTGGTAAATGAGTGAGAGAGTCCTGGATTAGGGGGTCCTCGGACAGCCGGACTATATACTTTGGCCGGACTGTTGGAGTATGAAGATACAAGATTGAAGACTTTGTCCCGTGTCCGGATGGGACTCTCCTTTGCGTGGAAGGCAAGCTTGGCGATTCGGATGTGTAGATCTCCTTCTCTGTAACCAACTCTGTGTAACCCTAGCCCCCTCCGGTGTCTATATAAACCAGAGGTTTAGTCCGTAGGACAAGAACAACAATCATAATCATAGGCTAGCTTCTAGGGTTAGCCTCTATGATCTCATGGTAGATCAACTCTTGTAATACTCATATCATCTAGATCAATCAAGCCGGAAGTAGGGTATTACCTCCATCGAGAGGGCCCAAACCTGGGTAAACATCATGTCCCCAGCCTCCTGTTACCATTAGCCTTAGACGCATAGTTCGGGACCCCCTACCCGAGATCCGCCGGTTTTGACACTGACATTGGTGCTTTCATTGAGAGTTCCACTGTGTCGTCACGATAAGGCTTGATGGCTCTTTCAATCATCAGCAACGATGCGGTCCAGGGTGAGGATTTCCTCCCCGGAAAGATCTTCGTACTTGACGACTTCATACTGCGGGCCAACTCGCTTGGCCATCTGGAGCAGATCGATAGCTACTCCCCTGGCCATCAGGTCAGGTTCGGAAACTTGAACTACACAGCCGACATCCGCGGAGACTTGATATTCGATGGGTTTGAGCCTGCGTCAGGAGCGTCGAACAGTCACGACGTGCATGACTTAGATCTTCCATCAGACGGTGTTCGGGATAATGCACCTGCGGCTGCCCCGGCCTTCGATCCGGAGCAGATCACGCCATCCGAGGATGGGTGGATGGACCCCGCCACGGAGGCCGCACACTCATCGGCGTTGGAGCCGAACACAGACTCCACCTCTAAAGAGATCCATGTCACTGGACCCCCGGACTTGTCTCTGGTCTTAGGTTCCATACCGCGCGCGTCCCTGCCTATCAAATCTGATTGGGAACCAATCATGGAGTTCACCTCCACGGATATCTCTCAACACTCACCCTTGGGTGACGTGCTAAATTCATTGAGCTCTCTCTCTCTCTCTCTTTATCAGGAGACTCTTGGCCGAACTATGTCCGACTCGAGTGGGATGCGGACGACGAAGAAATTTGCTGCCCACCCACCACCCACTTAATAGCCACTGTCGATGACTTAACCGACACACTGGACTTTGACTCTGAAGACATCAACGGTATGGACGTCGATACTGGTGATGATCGGGAACCACCGCCCACGTTGCGCTGGACAACCACCTCATCATACGATATATACATGGTGGACACACCCAAGGAAGACAACGACGACAAAAAGGATGCAACGGAGGATAGTTCCCCGGGGCAGAAACTGAAGCGACAGCGCCGGCGCCGCTCTAAGTCCAGCCACAGTAAAAATAGCGATAACAACGCAAGAAAAAATGACACCCCGGTCGACTCCAATGGAAACGACGACCCCATGGACCCAACGATGGAGCAGGACGAACCAGGGCACGCCGAACATAGCCCGGAGCAGACGCCCGATCACGGCGATCCCGAGGGTAAAACTCATCAACCCGCCTCCGGAGAGGAGGACAGTCCGGACGACGATGCATTCATCATCCCGGAAAAACATTTGGAACAAGAGAACCTCCACAGAAGGCTTATGACCACCGCGAGGAGCCTGAAGAAGCAGAAGCAAAGGCTTAAGGCCGCGCAGGATACGCTCAACCGCAGATGGAACAAAGTGCTAGACACTGCAGAAAAATACGTCGACGATCGCCACACAAAGAGCTACCCGAAGCGCAAGCTGCTGCCCGAATTCGACGACGAGGCCATAGAGCCCATTCAGCCGAAGAATAATACGGCCGATCAGCCGGACCGACCACCCCGTGGCCATGACAGGGAGGCCAATGATGCCGCACACAAATCAGCACACGATCTACATGAGCTCCTGGACAAAAAACCAGGTGTAAACAGGTCCATCTATGGATCCAAAAAGCGCGCTCCGGCGCAGTATTACATACACCAAAACGATCATATTGATGAATACCATCTCAGAATCAACACCAAGCACAATAGCTGTCAACAACATGCCATGACATGTCCAGATACAGAGGTGCCGCGCATCCTCTGTGCTTCACAGATGATGTTCTGGATCATGAATTTCCACAGGGATTCAAACTCGTGAATATAGAGGCATACGACGGGACGATAGACCCTGGGGTCTGGATTGAGGACTTTATCCTTCATATCCACATGGCTCACGGAGATGATCTCCACGCTATCAAATACCTGCCCCTCAAGTTGAAAGGACCAGCTCAACATTGGTTGAAAAGCTTCCCCGAAAACTCAATTGGAAGTTGGGAGGAACTTGAGGATGCTTTCAGGGCGAATTTTC
This sequence comes from Triticum dicoccoides, assembly GCF_002162155.2. Taxonomy (NCBI): domain Eukaryota; kingdom Viridiplantae; phylum Streptophyta; class Magnoliopsida; order Poales; family Poaceae; genus Triticum; species Triticum dicoccoides. The sequence goes on from NC_041387.1 coordinate 640,067,430, forward strand.
AAGGGACCTATCTCCGGCCTCCGGATGCAGATTATTTAAGTCACATAATCCAACAACCCGGAGAGTCAGCCCGTAAGCTTTGGAACAGATTCCTCACTAAGAAGAATCAAATTGTTGTCTGTCCGGATGCCGAAGCCTTAGCGGCCTTCAAGCACAGTATCCGAGACAAATGGCTCGCCAGACACCTCGGCCAAGATAAGCCAAGGACAATGGCAGCCCTAACAAGCCTATGACCCGCCTTTGCGCGGGAGAGGACAACTGGTTGGCCCGTAGAGGCGCCAGCGACTCAGGCACATCAGAAATTAGGGATGGCAATGGGAAGCCACGACGCAATAAAAACAAGCGTCGAAACAATGAAGATAGTCTGGATAACACGACAGTTAATGCCGGATTCAGGGGCTCTTGACCCGGTTAATGGAAAAAGCCATTTAAAGGCAGCAGAGATGGACCATCGAGCCTAAATAAGGTTCTAGACATATTATGTCAAATTCATGGCACCCCTGAAAAACCTGCAAACCACACCCACAGAGAATGTTGGGTCTTCAAGTAGGACGGCAAGCTAAACGCCGTACTCAAAGGAAGGGAGACACCAAGTGAAGACGAGGATGAGCCTCGCCAGCCGAACACTGGGGGACAGAAAAATTCCCACCAGAAGTCAAAACAGTGAATATGATTTACGCAACTCACATACCGAAGAGAAGGCGCAAACGCACACTTAGAGATGTATACGTTGTAGAGCCCGTCGCCCCCAAATTCAACCCTTGGTCGGCCTGCCCGATCAATTTTTATCGCAGGGATCATCTGACTAGTATCTGGCATGGAGGATCGGCTTCCTTGGTGCTCGACCCAATAATTGATGGATACCATCTCACCCGAGTCCTTATGGACGGCAGCAGTAGTCTTAATCTGATATATTAGGACACTGTCCGCAAGATGGGGATAGACCCGTCAAGAATCAGCCAAAGTAAGACTACCTTTAAAGGTGTAATATCAGGCGTCGAGGCCCGCTGCATGGGGTCTCTCATATTAGAGGTTATATTCGGTTCTCCCGACAACTTCAGAAGCGAAGAATTAATCTTCGACATCGCTCCATTCTGAAGCGGCTATCACGCACTACTCGGAAGAGCGGCCTTCGCTTGCTTCAACGCAGTACCGCACTATGCCTACCTTAAACTCAAGATGCCTGGTCCACGTGGCGTCACCATAGTTAGCGGAAACACAGAGCATTCCTTATGAGCGGAAGAATATGTGGCGGCTCTAGCAGCCGAACACTGAGCGGCCTCTCCAACCAGAATGCATGATCGGTCGTCAAGACCACGGACATGGTTAGTCGAGTCTGGTGCACCGCCTTTGGTAATAGCCCAGATAAACCTGAGTTGGGGTCTATAGATATACCCCCATAGGCGGTGCTAGGGGCTGCGCACATGTACAAAAGCCCATAGTTCGGCTTGACCCTATTAATATAATAATATATTGCATTTTAATGATTTATTGAGAATAACCAACTTCTTGCACGATTACACCAGACTCTTTTACTTGAGTTTTTCCTTTTTTACAGATGACCATCGTGCTACACCCTTCCAGGATACGGCACAATGGAGACAAAGGCGCAGACGTGCAGCAGGGCCCCGCTCAAAGGTTTCTCTTTAGATTAAGCCCCTGCGTAAACCTTCTTTAATGTATCTTGTTGCTTGACATCCCCCGGGTACTTAATACATCCACGAGGGATACTGGCGTCATTGGCATTTTGCCACGTCAGATTAATGCACGTACCTGGAAATTCAGGGTTCATTATTGAGGGCGTTACTCAGCCCAATATATGTTACAAAGTCCGAATACCTTCAGGAGTGTTCGGCATCACGAGTTTGGCCTTATATGCATCAGCTCTGAATCATGTCTTGGGTCAAATGTTGGGTTTGCCCGGCTCCTGGGTTTTTCTACCTTACGTTCCATTTTATCGGCTAAGGCGGCCAAAGGAGAACTACTGCGATTGTGCCCTGGCTATACCGGATGAGCACCTCAGTAGAGAAAGCTGAAAATTGACTGTCATGATATAGCGAGAGACTGGTCAACCACTCGAGGACTTAGCAGAATCTTCGGGATTCCTCCGCATTAATGAAGGACCGGTTTCCCGATCATGTACGTACGCGCATCGAATTCGGATGAACGCGGAAGTACCAGGGGCTATATAGTAGCCCCACTGTCAAAATCCTGTGGCTAAGTGAAAGTGTTAAAGCAATATAGTCTGACTGCCTAGTTCGTCGCGCTATCACCTCCTTAACGGACCAAGACGTTGGATAAAGTGTGATTATACGCCTTTTTCGAACACCCCCGCATTATATGCGTCGGGGCTGAAGCCGACGACTGCAAACTTTCAGGTTATATACATACATAAACGGCCGCACAGGAGGCACTACAATACTTTCAGGCAAAAGTATAAACACAGCCTTTATAATCAAAATAGCATTGTCTTTATAATTGAGATATATGTCACTCAAACATAATACTCTTCGAGCACTGAGCCTCTATTAAACGGGCGCCTTCTAGGACTTGCTCAAAATAGTGCTCGGCCGGGTCCTGGCCTCCCGCCCGACCCCGGGCTGCAATACCGGTGGCCTCCATCCCTGCTCAATATGTTTTAACACGGTCAAGAGCCATCTGCGCACCCTCTATGCACGCCGACCTCTTCACAGCGTCCATATGCGACACAGCACCAAGGAATTGTTGCATTAAACCAAAATAATTGTCCGGCCTTGGTCCCTTCGGCCAAAGATGATCCATGACAGATCTCATGGCAAGCCCGGACAACCTATGGAGCTCGGCCCATGCGGCCATCTTTTCATTCAATGGCAGCGGATGCGTTGGGGCACTGAACTGCGACCAGAACAACCTTTCTACCTCATGATCTTTCCAATCTTTGAAAAACTCAGTCGCATCAGCAGTACTCTTTGCCAGGTCCGCATACGCATGTGCAGCACTCCATAACTGATCGAGAGGAGCATACTTTGGATATCCGAACTTCATCCGCAACAAAAAGGGCCTCCCAGCCGTGATATCTCTGGCTTGTCGAAGCTCTTCCCGTGCAGCTCTGATTTGAGAGCGCGTTTCCTTGGCTGCTTCCAAGGCCTTCTTCAGGTCAGCTGCTTTTGCTTGGCTCTCCTTTTCAAGGAGCTCATATCGGCCGGCGGCATATTTCAGCTGAACAACCATCTTGGCTATCTTATCTTCGCTCTGGCGATGAGCAGCCTGCTCGGCTCTTAACTCTTCAGCCGCCTTTAGGACGGTTGCATTACTTATCCTGGCTTGTTCCTTGGCTAGGGCAAGTTCCGCCCGAAGGGCCTCCACGGCAGCAGCTCCATCTGCAGCCACATCATATTATAGATACTAGCATTATGCTCCTCTTAATATTTGCTGACAATACGAAACAAAAAACACACATACCATGTGCCTCGTCAAGTCGCTTGTTCACAAGCTCGATGTCGGCATCCGCCACATCAAGCTGTTGCCTCAGATCGGCGAATTCAGCAGTCCGGTTAACCGCCGGACCCTGAGCCGTGTGCACATAACGCAGCATGATCATTACTTGGGAGTATGATCCTCCGTTTGCCGCCTCGGGCTGGCAACTTGAGTCTCAGGGGCTACTATCTATACGGAGCACACCTAGCGTGTGCGGTACAGCCAAAAGGTTACATATTACTTTGCGTACCTCAAAGTCATTGAGCAGGCTCGTAAAAGCTTCATTCAACCCACTTTTGGCGGATGAAATCCTCTCAAACACCATACCCATTAAAGCATGGTGCGCCTCTGAGATAGCCACTCGCTCCAGAAGGCCCGTTAGTGTGTCCGGTTGTGTGCCGGACAATCCCGGACTCTTCTTGTTGCTCTCCGTGGGAGTCGAATACTCCGGGCTTCGGGCGGCCGAAGCATTAACTTCTGGCCTTAGTGGATCAGGAGAAATCCTCCATGACAACACCTTGGGGTCGTCCGCCCCATGGGGTGGGGAGGCAGGAGGAGGCGTTTTGCTCTCCATCATCTCCGAAAGAAGATCCCCCGAGGACAAACTCTGTTGAGAAGGGCTATGATCCGGACTGCAAGATAGGACTCAGTTATTATTCTCAGAGATAAAGCAGGATACATTTATCAAAGTACTTTTTCACTTACATCTCGGTGGAGGGCTGGCCCGTTTCCGGGCGCTGTACGGCGAGGACGCCCTCTGTGGCAGGGCCCCCTGGGGAAGGTTTCTTCCCTCGTTTGGAAACCTCCGTTTCCAAGTCTTCAGGGGCGGCCCTTTTCTTCCCATGGGAAGGAGGGGATTTCAGATTCCCCTCCCCGACTATCCTCCTTCGTGGAGACATTAATTACCCCGGTTTGGATGTGTAATGTATGAAGCTCGCTCTTAGCTTCTTTATTCCTCCCTTCATCTTCTCCTGATGGCACTTGATAGGGTGCGCGCTTGAGCATCCTGGCTAGCATAGGATCCGGCGAGCCTTCGAGAAGAGGGGCCGAACACCTGATCCTCTCCGCCTTCCGTACCAAGTCCTGGATGAGAGCATTTTTTCAGATTGGTGTTGCGTCGAATATAAAGACGTCATGTTCGGTTGTGGAATTACTTACTTGGGTATCTGGACGGTTGTAGTTGAGACCTGCATCCTCGATGGTGTCCGGACACTTTATTCGTGATTCGAAGAACAACCTGTACATCCCTTCGAGCGTCATGCCGAAGAAGTGTTGAATAGTTCACGGTCCTTCCGAATTGAACTCCCACATACGGACAGGTCGACGTTGGCACGGCAGGACCCGATGAACTAGCATTACTTGTATTGCCTTGGCAAGACTGACATCCCTCTCAAGAAGATCCCGAATGCGGCCTTCTAATGTTGGTACGTCATTAGCTGGCCCCCAATCTAGTCCCTCGTTGACCCATGATGCCAGTTGACGTGGAGGACCCGAGCAGAAGGCGGGGGCGGCCGCCCACTTTTTGCCTTGGCGACCGGTGATATAGAACCAACTCCGCTGCCATAAGTCGGACACCTATGGGAAGGAACCCTCTGGCCATGGGGCATCGGCGCTTTTGCTTATTATAGCGCCTCCGCACTCTGCATGTCGCCCGTCGATCACATTCGGCTTTACATTGAAGGTCTTGAGCCATAGGCCGAAGTGTAGGGTGATGTGGAGGAAGGCTTCACATGCGATAAACGACGAGATGTGAAGGATGGAGTCCTGAGCTAGATCATTAAAGTCTAGCCCGTAATAGAACATGAGCCCTCTAACGAAGGGATCAAGACTAAAGCCTAAGCCCCGGAGGAAGTGGGAAACAAATACGACGCTCTCGTTGGGTTCGGGAGTGGGGATGACTTGCCCTTGGGCAGGTAGCCTGTGCTGGATTTCGGCGGTCAGATACCTGGCCTCCCTGAGCTTCTCGATACCCTCCTCTGTGACAGAGGAGGCCATCCACCAACCATGAAGGTTGGATCCGGACATGATTGAAGGTCCGAAGCGCTTAAGCCTGAGCTTTGGGTGTTGGAACTCGAGATGGGGGAAGGAGCAAGCGTGGGAAGAAAGGGACAGGCCCTGGTCCCTCTATAAAGGGGGTGAATATCAAACATCCTCAGCGTGACCATTTGGGACTTGCCTAAAATCAAGGAGTCATGCTAACGGGCATGGTTGGGTTACCCATACCCGTATTGATGAGAGTCCCGCGATAAGGGGAACACGATCTCTGCTTCGAGAAGACATGCCAATAAAACCGCCTCGCAACACGTGTAGTGGCGGGCTGGGAAAATGGTTCGTAATGACTGGGCTGTGGCGTGATGTCACGCTAGGAAAAGTTGTCAGCAGATTAGATTCATGAAAGATTATGCTCTCTGGGGTGGTAAGTGGAAATTATTTTGCAGAGCCGGACACGATCCTCGTATTCAAGATCTTCTATGGAGTATTCAGAGAAGGAACCCGCCTTGCAATGCCGAAGACAATCTGCGCGCCGGACTCATTGTCATTGAAGCCTGGTTCAGGGGCTACTGAGGGAGTCCTGGAATAGGGGGTCCTCGGACAGCCGGACTATATACTTTGGCCCGACTGTTGGAGTATGAAGATACAAGATTGAAGACTTCGTCCCGTGTCCGGATGGGACTCTCCTTTGCGTGGATGGCAAGCTTGGCGATTCGGATGTGTAGATCTCCTTCTCTGTAACCGACTCTGTGTAACCCTAGCCCCCTCCTGTGTCTATATAAACCGGAGGGTTTAGTCCGTAGGACAAGAACAACAATCATAATCATAGGCTAGCTTCTAGGGTTAGCCTCTACGATCTCGTGGTAGATCAACTCTTGTAATACTCATATCATCAAGATCAATCAAGCAGGAAGTAGGGTATTACCTCCATCGAGAGGGCCTAAACCTGGGTAAACACCGTGTCCCTAGCCTCCTGTTACCATTAGCCTTAGACTCACAGTTCGGGACCCCCTACCCGAGATCCGCCGGTTTTGACACCGACAATGAGTTCAGTAGTATGGTGGACAGGATAGCAACATGAAACAAACATATATCTATGTACCATGGTCACTTTATGTTCTATATCATTCTAGTTTTTGTTTCCAAATCAAGATAGAGACACAGTTCAAATAATATTTTTTCAAGACAAAGTAGAATAGACAGAATATAAGTGTGGGAAACTATAGAGAAATAAAAACACTTGTAATGTGCATGACATGAGAACATAACTATTTATTCAATTGAAACTAAAATCAACATAGAGCAGGTTACAACAACAAACTAGTTAAAGAAACAGGTTTAAAACATACCTGTTGCACCATTGGAGTTTCAATTCCATCCTTCAAATTTTAAAATAGTTGGTATGAGTAAATATAGTAATGCAAGAGCAAAGGATTATGAACCATAGCTACAGAACCTGACCTAAGAACAAATCTTCTTCTCCTTTAAGCGTTGACTTGGGATTCAGAGTGGTGGTCCTCGTGCTTTGGGCACTGCAATTCCCTTAGTAACTCCTCGTGTTTGGGTGCTCTGTGCTGGAGACGGTGTTGTGTCAACTGGAACTGGGTTACTATCTGCCGGGGTTGGGGTTAGAAGGGGTGTAGCTGGTTCTCTGTCCAACTAGGTAGGGGTACAATCCGCGAGAGTCTGGGTTATGTGTGGTGGATCTGGTCCTTGGGCATGTACAACCGTGGTTCTATCTGCATCAACCGGTAGCACTATCTTTTCTGAAGACCGTGTTGTTACTCCTTTAGATACTGCCATCACCCACTCCAATTCAAATGGCTGATAAACAAGAAAAGTAATTTAAAGTGTAGATATTGTATGATAGACAGGTGCAATGGATAGTGGGGAATAAAAGATGGCATGAAATATTTAACATTTATGTTGTCTAACCAAACAGGATAGCATGACACAATTTCACATATATGACGGCTAACTAAACAGGATAGCATGACACAATTTCACATTATGATGGCTAATTAAAAAAGATGGAAATACGTAGTTCAAAATATGATGACTATGTAAACAGGATGACATGATATAACTATATAATGTGTTCATTAAATAGGTTGGCATCCATAATTCACATACATTCATGGATAGAATGCCATAATTCTAAATATGATGACTGTAAACACTAAACAGGATGAGATGTTATAACTATATGATGTCTTTATTGGGTTGCCATGCCATAATTCAGATAGATGATGTGTTTGTACTATGTAAACATGATGGCATGATAGAATTCAAATATATGATTTATATAGTAAGCAAGTAAGCAGATGGCAATCCATATATGATGTAAAAACTAAGCAATGCAAGACAACATGCATGACATGGGTAATATAACCCTGCCAAGTTTGAGCATAGACCTCAGGGGGGAAATAGGACTGGTCATCAGTCTCTGAATCCTCCTCTGAGGAGCTCTCTGTAACCAGCAAGATGTATGCTTCAGCAGGTAGCATTGTCTGCTCTGAATACCTTGTTTTCACTCCAGATACTTCCATCGCTGCTTCAAATGGCTGATGCACAGGAAGAGTAGTTGAATATACAAACGTTGTCGACAAATGGAACACGTAATACAAAAAAATGATAGCATGATATAATTCACATACATGATTATTGGCTAAACAGCATGGCATTGCTTAATTCACATATATAATGCCTTTGCAACAAGATATCATTGCATAATTCACATATATAATGTCTTGCAACAAGATGGCAATGCATAATTCACATATATGGTAATTAGACACTGAACAGGTGGCATTCACACAAAGCATGTCTAAACTAATCAAATGACATAGCAATGCGAGACACCATACACACGATATGAGCAACATAACCTTGCCAAGTTAGAGCATACACCTCGGGGGGGAATAGGACTGGTCATTTGTCTCTGAATCCTCCTCTGAGGAGCTATCTGTAACCAGCGAGATATGTGCTTCGTCAGATAGCATAGTCTACTCTGAAGACCTTGTTTTCACTCCAGAATTTGCTATCACCGTGTCAAATGGCTGATGCACATGAAGAGCAGTTGAATGTACTAACATTGTTGACAAATGTAATATGTAACGAAAAAAGGATGGCCTTATATAATTTACATATAAGATGACTGGCTAAGCAGGATGGCATTGCAAAATTCACATATATGATGCCTGGCTAAACAAGATGGCGTTGCATAATTCACATAAACGATGAATAAAGTAAATAGATGGCGTTTGCACAAAGGATGTCTAAACTAAGCAGATGACATATTTGATGTAAGCAATGCAAGGCACCATATGCATGATATAACCAACATCAGCATGCCAAGTTAGATATCTTCCTCTCGATTACAATCTGAAATGCGTGGAGGGGGGCTGCCTTTGCGCCTACCATGGAGCGACGTCTGCATGAAATTTTATTGCCACTCAAGGCTCGTCTCTTTTGCTCTACATGTTTAGTTCCATTGTTTACAATAACTGTCATGCATAGGAATAAAACATAGTGAGATTATGTAAGGAGTGCATGCAGAAATCCAGAGTGATGGTAGCAACCTGTGGATAGACCCAAAACTAATAATAGCAGGCAGATAATGGATTCAGTTAAAAAATACAGATAATGGCTTCTTTACTGTTTGTTTCCCACCCAACATGAAATTCATAGTAGACATCGGAGATTAACCAGATAGTAGATAGATACTATTGATTGTGGCCCCGATATGTACCCCACAACCATCTAAAAACTCAAGTTTGACCATTAGTTTGGAGCTGACTCAGAGTCTAATCGGTGAACAGGATGATAAAGTAGCAAGTAATATTAAGCGATGCATAACGTAAGCAGACACGAAAGAGTGTGACCTATCTTGCGGACCCGTGTAGTCCTCGAGGTCATATGCTCGGTTGATGATGGTAACGCAGTTTTCATGGCTGCCGGCGGCGGGGAAGAAGATCTGAGGCGGCGAAAGACAGTCTGGAGGCCGGATCCCTGCTGTGCTGGACCCTTCTGTCATTGGAGCAGCTGAGCTGGGGTGGACGACGGCGCAGCAGGAGCAGGACAAACCACGCAAGGTTTTCTTTGACAACTATTTGTAAGAGAAGTAATTCTGTAAGGGCTCGTTTGAATTTGAGGATTTTAACAATGCAGGGATAGGAAATAGACAGGAATAGGATAGGAATGCACGTGCAAAACAGAGAATTTAAAAACACAGGATTTCTGAATCTGGGTGTTTGATTCACAACAATTGGAAGATCACAAGATGGAAAAAAGCATGGTGAGATTAAGTCAAACCACAAGAAAATGTACGGTTATAATGCTATCATGCTACTATCTCTTAGTCTTGTGCTTGATGAATAGGAATTTGAAAAGGAGGACAAGTGAAAATTAAAATTCCTATGTTTTCTCTTTCAAGGAGACACTAAAGGAACAAATCCTACAGTTTTCCTTTGCTCCATTCCTTTGAACGAAATTCATGAATAGTAGTACCATAGCAAACTTTCCAATTCCTATGTTTTTCATTCACTTTTCCTTTCAAGCACTGGCGATTCTAGTAGGCAGGCTTGAGCAAGAAAAAGCCAACACTAAAAAAAATGTTTTCGTGCTACTTCTATTACTTTGGACCCAGGCCACTGCCCTACTAGCTCAACTCCCAGGGCCATCGACAAATGCACAGCTCAAACACACAGAGATAAATAATGATGGCGTTCAAGAGAGTCCATCACGGATAGCTCAGTTGCCTGGTACCTCACTGATTGTCATGTAGTAGGATAAAATAATCGTATTTCCCGTTACTATGTGTGCTCAGTGGACAATATATATAACATGTAGAGTAAAAAAGAGATGAAACAAGTGTACAACCTCTTTGGCGAAGCCATGTCGATCTCAGCATGATTGGGTTGGCTGGTGAGGATGCTCCGGATGACTTGGCTGTCGGAGGAGGAGAAGAAGATCTTAGGCGTCTGGAGATGGAGCCCAAGGTACTGCTCCGCTGTGATGGAGGGTTTCGTCGTTGGAGCAACTCCGGTGAGTTGTACGACGCCGAGGCTGAAGCAGGACAAGAGAGATAACGTTAACCTGAGTGGAATTCTAATAGCATCTCCAATACATGATGTAAAATACATAGCCACAAAGTGATAGATGTAAAATACATCAGCCGCTCATCTCTGAACTTAACAATCCAAACTGAATTTAACTGTCGAAACTGAACTTAACTGTCAAAACTGAATTTTGCTATTGAAACTGAATTTTACTGTCGAAACTGAACACACTAGCAAGGTGAGGCTACACGTCAGTCGACTGACTTTTTCATCTCTGGTCAGTCGATTTTGCAGCCGTTGGATACGAAATCAAGGGCCTACAGTTCATCTTCAACCTCCACCCCCTGAGCCGCCAGCCACCACCGACCAAACAGCAGCCCCCCGCCGCCTGCGGCCAGCGGTGCGCCACCTCGCCCGCTCCGAAAACACTCCCCACCGCCGGTCC
>NC_041387.1:640078900-640101197 GCF_002162155.2 Triticum dicoccoides
GGCGAGCCCCCCTCCCCGCTGCGGTTGGTTCTTCCTTCACCCCGGCGAGCCCCCCCTGAAAATTGACTGACCCAAAAGTCGATTCAGTCGTCTGAAGTGTAGCTAAATCGGAGCAGCATCGCAAGCAAGAGCAAGAGCGAGAGCAGCAGCGCGAGCAAGAACAATAGCAAGAGCAGACCAGGCAAGGGACCAAGAGCAAGAGCAGAGCAGCATCGCGAGCGAGAGGTAAAGCATCAACAACTCCTACTGATGTGGATGTCGCTGCCGAGGGAGCGACGCCGTGGAGGAAGTGGCCGGCGACGCCACCGTGGATGGAGCCGCGCCGTGTCGGCTCGGGACCGAGCGCCGGCAGCACAGTGAGATCGAATCAAGAAGAAAATGCAGCGATTAGTGTACAACCGCTTTGGTGGAGCCGATTAGGCCGTAGCTTCATCCGAGGAAACGGTGATGATGATGCTCTTCCGGTGGTGCAGGTGAAGACGGCGGTGTGGAATGGAGGTGGCGCGAAAGACAAGGGGAACATCGGGGCAACTCCTTGGAGGTGGAGGACGAGATGGATGAACCGGTGGGGCGACGAGATCGATGACAGATCCTCATCCGGTACGGTGGATGGGGGACGTCGAGGTGTTGCTACGGATGACGTCGTCGGGGAAGAGGGTACGGCTGGGTGGCGGACGGAGTAGGGTGTGAGGCTTCATCGCGGGTTTTCGTGGCCTCGATGTACGAATGGGTGGGCGGATGGGATGGGAGTGGGGAAGACGCGCTTGTCCGAAATGTGGGGTAAGTTACAAAGGTACCCCCACCAATTTGTGGCGGTTCTTTCGGTTCAGGGGTACGACGGGCATTTCGTGTGTCGGGATTTCACCGGAGGTGGGAGTTTTCGCGCGTGTTGTAATTTTGGAATAGCAAGGCGCGGGTTGAGATGGAGGGAGTTGTCGGAGCACAACGAGACAAAGATCTATCTTAAATATTTCGGGCTAACAAGGCGCGGGTTGAAATTCCGGACAAGCCTAACGTGTACTGTACCAAATCAATTCGCACTACAAACGTCATTCAAAACTTTGAATTCATGTTATGTTCAATTAAAATATTTCGCTACGTGTATAATGCATGCAACCTACTACTCAAATGAACGTTTTAGTGCATTCCAAATGTATATACTACCGCTTCAATATGAACTAAAGTTGAATTCGTTTCTCTATTTGAATAAGATCAACATTAATGATTGTTGTGAAGTCAAAGCATTTGAATTCGTTTCTCTGTTCTAATAAGATCTACAATCATCATTATTGTCAAGTTAAACCATCGTTTGTGTATTATCTTCACAGCACACCACATGATTAGTCTCGAGTTACATATGAACTATGTGTACTATATGAACTCGAACTCGATTTTTTGAATCCACTTTATGTTGATTCGAAATCACATTACATTTCTAGCTCTAGCTAGATCTTCGTAATCTAAACCATGTCTCATATGTATAATGTGTTTATCACATTATGTATGGTGCCCCGCCCCCTACGCCTATAGGTATTTAGATGTGAGTTGCAAACACCACACATTACCACAAATTCAAATAAAATGTGAGAATGTACGATATATAGTATTGTTTAGATTGTTTGATATTTAGTTGTAAGCTGCAAACGCCACACATTATCACAAATTCAAATAAAATGTGAGATTGGTTGATGTATAGTATGGTTTAGATTGTTCGACATTTAGCTGTGAGTTGCAAACGCCATGCATTATCACATTATTGTATAACATGTGCACAACACGCGTATCACCGCTATATTCATGCATGCATATGTTTAAAACACTATGATCTCCTATTCAAATATATGAATCCACTTTCATATCAAATTATGATCTTTGTTAGTCTCTTACACCCACACAATCCTCTAACCTTTGTAGCTACCACTAACTTTATCTCATGCATGCACACGCCCTCCTCGCCCTCCCCCTCCCTCGGCATTCTATCCACCGGGCACATTCATTTTTCTTCTTCTTTCGGTCGTTCTGCCAGAGTCTCCACAACTCCTTTTCGACACACACCAATCGATAAACCTCTCCAGCGATGCATGCCTACAACATACACACGCACCTTCAATCTCCTCCTTTATGTGTCCTTGCCTCGTGTCTCTCATACGGTCACACACACGTGTAAACTCTCGCCCCTCTTATCATCGATCTCACAACCGCACACTCCTCCCCCTATCTAGCTAGTAGCTGGGCCTCTCGCACCACCTCCTAGCTCCATTCTCTCTGCCTATCCGTCTCGCTGGGCCTTATTTGCCTCTAACAAATGGACGTACACCGACTGATTTCCCGCTATACATATAGCTATCTAGGTCCTTATAACTCATTTTTACCCATGCATCAATCGATCTACCTCATTAGTTATGTCTCTCTTCCTCCGACAAACAACAATTGATCTATCGATCTAGTGAGGTTTTCTTACCAAACACATGGTTCCCCTTCATCATCCATGGATGCGTCCCGACAGATCTATCACGCACAGGCACACACAGAAACACATCCCCACTCTTATTGATAACATTGCAGATCCACCCTCAGTTTGTCTAGTAGGCCTCTCCCACCATCTTCGAGAAGCAACTCCATCACCCATCCAGCACTCTACCCCTCTCCCTCCCTCTCTCTCTCCTCTCTCTCTCTCTCTATCCCATCATATTTCCCGTCCTTCAGTTATGTATGGATGTTGACCGATCTCCCTCAAGACATAGCTGGGTCTCTCCTTCTCAACACATATACGAGTCATTCAACCTCTATAGTTAGGCCTCTGCCTACCCCTCCCCCCACCCCCCCCACACACACACCGATACATCGGGCGCTCTAGTCATGTCTCCCTGCCATACACAAACTTGACATGTGCCCTCTGACGTTCTGGTAGGTCAGTCGCCCTATATCTTTGACTTGCACACACAAACAATCTCGATGGCTCTCTTCATCGATCTCGCACCCACCCACTTGATCCTTTCTTCGACTCTATCGATATCTATGACCCCTCCCTCTCTTCTCGTGGATCGCCCGACCCTCTATATATCATATGGATAGGCCTCCATTTCACATACATTGCATGCAAAATTTTGTTTGAGATGTCATCGACACATATTCCCACAAATACATTCACGAAATCAACCCCCCCCCAAACAAAAAACACTCACGAACGCGGTTTGTATCTCTCACACACACCCACGTAGGTGGGGGACATGCACGAAGAGAAGAGGTGCATGCACGATGCACGTACTCCCGTCTCTTTCCCAACCACACCCGCACGGGTACATGGTGGAGCTCATTTCTGTATGAAAAGGCAGCCCACGTGGTAATTTGGCACGTGTACTGGTTGTCCACTTGGTGGAGGGAGGATCGTCTACCACAGGTGAACAAACAAATTGCGACTTGACGTGTTATGTTAAAAAAGAGGCAAACCATGTGGGGCCTACCTTAGAGGAAAGGATCTATACACTGGAGTACTTTTGATGTGTCCCGTCAACTTGCAGAACGAGGAGAAGCTTGCTTAGTACACTGTCTCCCCTGCCCACGGGCGCGGTGGCTCACAGGATGAGTTGAAGCTTGCTTAGTACTGTACGCCTTACGCCCGCTCCCTCGCCCATGCGGGCGGTGGCTCGCAGGATGAGGAGAAAAATTTACTACTCCCTCCGTTTACTCCTCGTCCCTACTACCTTGGTTATAGAGATTATATCATATTGTTTGGAATATATATGTCCTTTAGTAGATTTCAATATGAACTACTAGTACATACTCCAAACACTGATGTATATAGACGTATTTTAGAGTGTAGATTCACTCATTTTGCTCCGTATGTAGCACTCTCCCTCGCCCCTTGACCCTCGCCTACGTGGTGGACGTGCAGCAATTCATTTGGTCTCATATAGCCAGAATGATATATACTACCTACCACTATTGCTCGACTTCCCGAAGAGGCGAAGAGCCAATCGCAAGCTTAATATTTTGGAGATGCCAAGCGCAAGGTTATAGGAGAGCGAGTAGTAGGTGCCGCGTCATTTATAAATGAAGGTTTTTTTCTTCAGTGGCACGTACGCAATATGATAGGTTCATATGGAGAGAAAAGGAAACCGCTCCACTATATACATAGTTAGGACGGGCCAGCCTACACGGTTGCTTGCCGGGGTTGCTCTCTTCACACTCTCTCGCACAAAACGACTGTGGCCACATTTCTAACATCCCGGCGGATCACGTCCGCCGGGGGAAGGGGTAGATGCTTAGTGTAGATGCGGTCGCCATCGCCGACGGTGAAAACCCACTGTCGGCACGTCCCGATCAGGGGTCCCCGCCGTTCTCTCTCACAAAGCCGGTGAGGTTGCCTTCGTCCCTTGCTCACTGCCGCGACGTGGGCAGTTGCCGCCTCCTGCCGCCCTTCTCGAGGTTGAGCTACGTCCCGACATCCCTCAGGTACAACTCCCTTTATAGCCGGCTTGCACCACTGCTCCAGCTGCCCACATCACTCCATGTGGATATTTCTCTACTTCTTTGCCCCGCACATACCTCTACTGGCTTCTACATACTGTATTTTTGTGAGTTTATGTCTCATCAACTAGTCCCAGTAATCTTATTCTAATCACGCTTCTTCAATTTCTTTGCCACAGGGATGCTCATCTCGATTTTGGTGAAACTGCACAAAATGATCCGATGGTCAAAAGGTTGCAAACTTCATTTTTTAGGAAGTTCGAACGTTGCTAGAAAATTGAAGCCTGGTTAGGGTTCACGGTTCAAGGGCTAGGGACTGCATGGATTGTTATTTTCTTTAGCTGCCTCTGTTCCAAAATAAGTGTCAACTTTAGTAGTAGTACAACTTTGTACTAAAGTTTGCATAAAGTCGAGACACTTATTTTGGAACGGAGGGAGTACATATTTGCTATGATCTGTCAATCATTGAGATGCAATAGCATGCATGTTAGTCTCCTTTGTATTTGATGAAATGTTGCAACGGGCAACCTTGGATGCAAGATACATGTAACAGAAGCTGGAAGCTTCATAGCATCGTACAAATTTATCTCGCTGATAAATTACAGTACGTACTATACTAGTACTTCCTCCGTTCCTAAATATAAGTCTTTGTAGAGATTTCACCATGAACCACATGCGGATGTACATAGATGCATTTTAAGTGTAGATTCATTCATTTTGTTCCGTATGTAGTTCACCTAGTGGAATCTCTACAAAGACTTATCTACTAGTAATAGCTATCCCCCACTACTAGGAATTATCTATCCTCTCCTTGAGCCACATCATCAAAATTAATGTAGCCATTAGATGAACTAAATCAGTCCGTAATAGCCATATGATCTAGACGTTGAGAGGCTCCGCACTAAGGCACATGCAAGCATGCAGAAATACCGTGGCATGCATGTGAGTGGGTTTTAAATCACATCAACATGTCTGCATGCAAGCATGCACCGGTAGCATGCATGTAAGTGAGCTTTTAAGTCCCATTAACATGTCAAAAAGAAAAATATAATCCCATTATGCAGTAGGAGTTGGCTGATCTTTTTTTCTTACTGGGATGATCTAAATGATGATGGGAGTTTTTTTAGTTTGGCTACCACATTTGTCATGCGGTTATAGAGTTTTTCTTTTAGTTCTATGAAATCGATAATTTTACGCAGAGAGATATACGGCTGTTTCGCGGCAATGCGCGAGGACTCATCTAGTATTTAGGAACGGAGGGAGTACTATGTAAAGAGTTAGGTGTCGCACGGTGTCCAGAAAACATGGTGATAGTGTGAGGTGGGCCATGTAATCACTGAGCCTGCGTGTTTTCACTGCTCTTGCACTCCTCCGCTGTAAGAATGGAGAAAATTGTAATATAGTAGTACCTCCTTTCACCGAAAGCGTGGGACATCCAGCAGTCCTACCACCTCAGTTTTAAAGACCAATGAGACATCAAATCACATAGACCCAGCAGTTAGTTGGACGGCAGAAGCAACCATCACTCTTGCGCCAGTGAGACGCGGCGTCCGCTCTGCCCGGGCATGAATGCGGCACCGATTCTTTGGAGTGGAGCTGACCGTTTCGGGCGGGAAGCACGCGCGGGCGATGGAGGGGCTTTGGGTGGGCCAGGCTGGTCAGGAGTGGGAGTGGCAGCTGTCCGCCTGTCCCTACCGGACACGCCCGGAAACGAGAGGATGCACCGACTCTCGCGGCTAAAATCGTACACTAAACACCATCTCTCTGTAGGAGTAGGTCGATCTGTCGCTCTCTCTAACAAACACATGTTGTTAAACACACACACACACACACGCACGCACACACAGACGCACCTTGGTCCCGCTGCACCTTCTAGCGTGACTTATTACACCTAGATGGAGGGAGTAGTAAGTACGAGATACGGTGGCACACTGACTTAGGTCGAATACAAGTGCCCAAAATTGTGTGCATGTTATAATAGGGATTCACTTAAAATATTACGTGAGCGAACAGAGGGATCAATTGGACAGTGTTCCCGAGCAGTAGCGAGATGTGTGAGGTAAGATACACCGCTGGCGCTTTTAATTTTTCTTATTAATTTATTTGTTTCACCCTCTGACTGGTGGGACCCAACATACTACATGGAGAGAGGTAAGGTGACTAAGGTTGCATTATTTTTGCACCATTGTGGATAGTCTTACCGCCAAAGCCACATGACACGATTATGATTTAAGTCCCAATGACTCCCACATACACACACAAAAAAACACGGCATGCTTGTCACATGAATGCAGGAATGTATAAAAGCTTATTTTCCTCTCGTTGAACATAACGGGAGGGTTGTGTAGCTGGTTAGCCTGTTCGCTCATCAAACTTGAGGTCTCGGGTTCAATAACTACACTTGAGCATAATTTGTGCCAGGAGGATTCTTTGACTGGTCAAAATGGATGGATACGGAGCTATACGATCTCGTAGTGACCGTATAATCACCTCATCACGTATAAGTTGCAGCCTCACGCTTCACACTCTCTCTCCAGTATATATATACACGCTGGAGCCTCAGCGCTTGTAGTTGCTCTCTTCACACTCTCTCACCCTCTCCAGATCTAAACAAGACTTCATTGGCCTCTTTCTCCCCTCACTGCAGGTCAAAGAGTTGGCAGGATCCGTCTGCCGGGAAGGGAAGGAGGCTTAACGTTGTCACCATCGGCGAGGGATGGAGTCCACTACCGGCACAGCTGTTCACTTTCACCCAGCGGCGGCATGGGAGGGCCTCCGACCCCTTCTTCTTTGCCACCATCCTGTCGCCCACCGAACCATGCCCCAAGAACCTTAAGATATAATTTACTTATTCCACATGTATTGCTCTAGCTGCATGTATACCATGAATCTAGGACGTGGTTCAAAGAGGAAAGGAGTGGGGGAAAGTAGTGGGAAAAAGTTGTATATCATGAATCTAAGACGTGGTTCAAAGAGGAAAGGAAGGGGGAAAGTAGTGGGGAAAGTTGTATATCATGAATCTAGGACGTGGTTCACAGAGGAAAGGAATGGGGGAAAGTAGTGGCGAAAGTTGTATCGCATAAATCTAGGACGTGGTTCAAAGAGGAAAGGAAGGGGCGAAAGTACTAGTACAGACTGGCTATCCAGCACCTACGTTGGTCGAAAAGGGAAAACAATGACAAACGCAGTACGCACATCTGTAACAAACTGATCTTTTGTTTTGGGGGACAAGGCTATAGAGTTTGAGCAGGACTAGATTTGCTGCGCTCACATAGGGAAAGGTGTCTAAAGATAACAAAACTAGGACCAACACAAATATGCTCCTTGGTTGTTTGTTCTTTGTTGCAACTGACTGTGCATCACCACAGTACATCGGTAGATGCACATGGTGCTGGTGCGTCCACTGTCCCGTGCAACTCTTTAGTTATTGTTAATCTAAGGCCCTGTTTGGTTAAAAATTCCCTAGCCCCTACCTGCTTGGTTCCAGGGACTAAACATGGACTAGAGGTTATTAAATGACATGCTAAAAGACCATGTTACCCCTAGTAATGAACTAATAGAGACAAGGTGCGATGCATGGCAGGGGCAACTGTTGGAAAAAGTCCCAAAAAGACTCCCTCGGGGTCTTCTACCTTTAATCCCAAATGCCCACTTTTAGTCCCTAAAAGTCCCCCTTGTTTGGTTTAGATGGGACTGACACGGAGTTTTTTTAGTCCCTACACCAAAATGTCCCTGTAAACAAACACCCTCTAATAATGCCGCTGGAAAATTGATGCAATGCCACAGTTAAAAGCAAATTACATGTTTAACAAATTTTATTGTTAATATAATCTCTATGTTAATATTAATCAATGCCACCGTTTAAGAAATGCTACTGTCTTGCTTTCTTTCCCATTTAGATAAGGTAGATGCTTCCTTTTTTGGCTTCTATGTCATCCGCCGTTATTGACCACTAGTTGTTTCCTTTGCACCTCTGTGTCAACAGGGTTATCTACTTCACCTCGTTGCCATTGCGACCTTTTGTTGCACTGCACAAAACACTTTTGTTTTAAGAGTGTTTTGTGCAGTTCAACCAAAATGTCACACCGACAACGTTGCTTGATTGCTTGATCTTAGTGGAACTGCACAAGAGGAGATCTTACTTCCTATCCGTGTTGGCAAATTTGGTTCAAATCTTCTTCTTGTGGGTTGTTTGAATTCCGCATCATGAGAGGTCAGTACTAGCCTTCTTTCACATGATTCTGTAGTGTGCTTTCATATGTTGTGCTACTTGTACGGTAATGTTGCTTGATTTTAGTGAACAGCACAAATGGAGACAAGACTTCCAATCTGTATGTGCACCATAATATCCCATTGAGGTAAGATAAGGATATTTCACAACTGTTGGCCTATATTTTGCCATGTTCATCAGAAAATTAATGTCATTGTTTAGTGCTATACTTGTTCTCCCTAATTAACATGCCAAATCTTACATTGAAGGCGAAGCTTGTCTGTTATTGAACCAAGTGATGAAGGGGAAGAACAAGCAGAAGAAAAACAAAAATCAACTCCCGGTGCTGTAATGAAGCACTGGAACTGTGATGACACAAGTAATGATATAGTTTTGCATCTTAATTTATTGCTATGGCTGGAACGAGCAATTGTTTTGCCACTGATTTGATGCCACTCCTAATGTAATATGTAATTATCTCTACTTGTGCAAACAAGGATCTTCTTTGAAGATACCATATATTTTAGTGGAACTGCACAAGAAGATGTTGCAAACATTAAACTAATCTAGGAGTATATAGTAAGCATGGCCACCACAATAGATAGCAACTGATGGTTCTGGAGAAGTGCTTCATCTGTATGCTCTACACAATAAGACTCCTGACAAAGGTTGGTACTCGCCCACTGATTTCATCCATATGATTGAGCTTTGTCATCTCTATTGGTGTTGTGCTACTGTTTAGATACTGTCATGAAAAAGTGGTATTGTCCTTGAGAAGTGCTTCATCTGTGCTATTTTAAATATTTCCTTTCCTTTTTTTCGAGCAAACAGGGATGCTAGCATTTAGTTGTCCTCTTGTCTTTGCACAATAGGATCATCTTCCTCTGAAGAAGAATATGGAGTACGTGAAGTGACTAGTTCCGATTATGCCAGGATGAAGAAGCCCTGTCTATCTTCTCATCAGAAGGAGCAGTTGAAGGATGGTTACATTACTCCCCACAAGAACAAACTAACTTTAGCTCAGAAGGACTGACAAATCTCCATTTTTTGCTGTGATGCGCGAGTACAATGTTGTTCTACGATTCTTTCTGGTGAGTTCCATTTTTCTAAAAGTGTGCTCTACATGGACCATTTAGGTGCATGTTTAAACTGTCAATTCATAGTACAGTTTGCTTTATACTAATCACTTTTTTTGTATTTGTGCAAACAGGGGTGCTCAGCTTGATTTCAATGGGAACTGCACAAAATGTTCATGAATACATCGAATCATTCATTTCCACCACAAGAAAGGAGGTGTCGATAAGTTCAAGGCGTTGCAACATATAAGGGCGAAATCATACAAGCTATGCGCGAATTTGGTTGATTTTGGTGGAACTACACAAAAAGAATAGCTGGTTTATTTAGCGCGAGGTGGCATGTCATTATCCGAACTTATGGCAAACCCTGCCCATTCCACAATCGTAGACATTTTGATATTGTGGAATGGGACAACCTTGTCAAATTTTGCTCATTGATGTTAGCAGGAAGACATGCGTTTGATATTTTTGAATGGGACGCCCTTTGCTGTCAGCAGCGTCGATCGATTTTTCTTTATTCTCTAGTTGTGAAGTAAATATTGGCTCTGACATGTGAATCGCTGAGATGCATAATCATCGATTGTTTTGAATGTTCTCTATGAATTGCCAGGCCTGTGTGTTTGATTGCAATGTACAGGAACGCTAAAAAGCTGCCCAAACTCTTTGTACTCCTTATGTTCCTTTTTACTTCACACATTGTGAAAGTGCATACTTTTTTCTATAAGATTGGTCAAACAAGAGATACTTTGACTGCAGACAAAACTTGTATGCAGACTAGAAAGGACCAGAGGGAGTACATGTGAAACTACTGCAAACGAGGTGATCACCCTAGGAATAATGCTAGTATGTATTGTTTTGCATGTCCATCCAATGCCAGTGATACAAGAATTCGAACTAATCAAAATAAATTCATTCATACACAGTCGGATTTCATATAAACATGCCGGATTTCATTACATTTCATACATTCTTCAACTAAAAAGGGGTGCACTGGAGGTATAATTAATTAACCAAAGCTACCCACATGTGTCCGGCTGAGCCGAACAGAAGCTTCAGTGACATAACTGCAGGTGCAGTTGCATAACTAACATGTGGCCTAGATGCCTGTTGGGCCCACGTGTTAGTCAGCCAACTGCACCAACAGTTAAGTAGAAGTAGCGTCCTTCTCCAACATAGCTCTCCGACTCCACGTCGCCGCCAAGAAGCTAATCGGCCATCAATGGTCAACCCACCTAGTTTGGCTTCAACCGGAGGGTAGCAGCGGTGGCCTTACTTGGACCCGAGCGGCGGCGACCTATCGTGTTCTATACTTCCTCGTTTTCTGTCTGGTGCGGCCTCGTTGGCAGTGGGGCGGGGCCTCGGCGGAGCCGGCGATGTCCTCTGTCTCGTTGGCGGTGTGCGGCGCCTCGACGGACCAGTGGAAATCCTCCCCCTCGTTGCCGGCAGGGTGGGGCCTTGGCTGAGTCGGCGATGTCCACTGCCTCGTTGTTGGCGGGGCGGGACCTCGGCGGAGCCGGCGGTGTCCTCTGCCTCGTGGTTGGTGTCACGGGGCCTCGGCGGAGCAGGGCCTCATCAACGCCAGCAGAGCGGGGACTCGTCGGAGCCGACATTGTCCTCTGCCTCGTCCTCGGTCTCGCCAAACAGCGCCTCGCCCGCTTCATCGCCCTCTTTGTAGGCGACAATAGCCTCCACCACCCGCATGCGGTACCGCCAGTGCTCGAGGCGGCCCTCCCGGGCAGAGCGGTACGAGTCGAGCAGCGCCTCCTGCTCCGCACGCTCCGCGGCGATCTGCTCCTCCGCCTGCAGGTGCTCCTGGAGGAGATGGTGGTTGTAGGCGGCGTCGGCTTGCGCCTCCCGGAACTGCTCCTCACGCTTCTACCTCACTATGTCCATGTGTTGGGCACGGGCCTCGTCGATGGTCATGGTGCAATGCACCGGTGAGGATGGCGCAGAGGAGGGGGTTGGCGCCGGATCATCGACTACCATGTTCTCCATTGGGACGTCGTCGTCCTCCGGCTGCCTGCCGGCCAGCCAGTCGGCAGCAATGGCTAGCATCTCCTTGTGGTCCGTCGTCCGCCCGTCCCGAAGAGTGCTGGAGCGCGAGGAATCCATGGTGGGAAGTAGTGGTGTGGACAAGAGAAAGGGAATGGATGCGGACGACTGCGGCTATGGCCGGTGCAGCAATTTATATAGCAATGGTGGGCGGCGGAGGGACGGACGTGTGGTGCCGGAGTAGCCGCCTCGGCAACCGCGTATCATTAATGTGGACGGCAGATGGACGGATGGACGGCACTTGTGTTGTTTGAAGGCGGAGCAATCTCCTGCACTGGGAAGCGGGGTGGGCGGCGCTGACTGTTTCGGGCAGAAAGCGCACGCGGGCGAGGAGATGACTTTAGTTGGAGAGGATGACAATAGGGACACACCAGGGCCATAGCCTCACATACGCAAGTGCCTCCTTATTATATAAAACTATAAAAAAATTGCTTCCTCCTAGTTTCCTAACATCACGGTCTCACACCATTGTCAACCTATGTAGTTAATAAATGAGAGAATTGCACAAGAAGCGGCCGACAGCTAGGACCAAGCAGTTCGAGCAGTATTTGTGTTTTTGAGGTGTGAGCACTGTAGAGTTTTTTGATGTTTAGCCCAGATATTAATTTTTCTCCTCTGAACAACAACGAAAACATCGCTGCGGGTATTAACTGGGCGGGCTATGGCCCGTCTAGCCCAAGCCAATATCCAGCTCAGATATTAATTTTTTTCAAGCTAAAAATGGCTAGCCCAGCTATACTTTTTTTAAGAATACCCAGGCAAGGTCAAGTTGTTATTCTCTGCCCCGCTGGGCCTCAAATCTTTCCTAGGAGGGATGCATTAGGCTTAACAAGAAAATGTGCTTTAAAAATAATAAATGGGATATAATTATAAAAACTGGACAGTAACTATAAAAAATGCACCAAACACGTAATTACTTTATAAAATATTGTTTTTGGGTATTGAAAAATTTAAGTTCATTAATTGTTGTGAGCGCAATGTTTCGTTAGATTTTTACGTAATATAAATTTATATTGAAATTGTATTTAATCTGATTAGAAATTTCGGGATAAAATTATTTTGGATCCCATCAAAATGTGGGAAATTTTATTGAATTCTGTCTTCAATGGTTGGTTGAAATTATTAATCGTTGTCCTAGATAGAAAATGGGATGTACTTTTAACAAACTTTAAATGGGTTGTAGTAAATTCCATTAGAATTCAAAAATGGGTTGTACATTCTTACAAATCGCAAATGGGCTATAAGTTCTCTGCCACACACTTGTGGGCCTACTTAGTTGACGCGTCCCCTAAAAAATAAGTTGATGCGTATGCAAGGCTTTGTCAACTTATTATAGTCAACACACGGTTCTAGCAGCAGTGGCCGTTGGATGTCTATCCAATGGATGTCGTGCTTCTTCTTCAATCTCGGATATTCTTAGCTTCGGCCGCCCAAAAAATGATTCCTCCCCCTGACATCTGGAGCGCACCATTTCGGAGGCTGACCTGTGGGCCTACTAAGTTGGCGCGTACCAAGGGCTCTGTCAACTTAGTCAATATAAATGATTCTAGCTTCAGTGACCGTACGATGTCCATCCAACGCTCGTAGTGCTTCTTCAACCTCTGGTCTTCTTGCTCCAGCCGCCCAAAAGCAGCACCGGTCATGCCGCCTGCTCCTGCCTCCCGTGGCCGGCTGTACTGTCGCGACGGCCACACTGCCCCCATACTACTCTCACCGCTAGCCAGGCCATCCCTCCACTCACCTACACCCCCTGTTATTCTGCGGCGACGACAGCCTCACACCGCAGCCGAACCAGTGAACCCTCGTAGTCCTCTCCGCGTGGGCATCCACTACCGCGTCTTCCCTAGCTCCGCGTCGTCCCCTTCCTAGGCCTTGCCGTCATCCACCGCTATGGTGCTATCGGCGCGGCGTGGTCAACATGGTCAAGAACGACTTCCATCAGACGTGCATTGTACGTGGAGAGGCTGACAGCTGGGTGCATGGCCGCAGCAAGGAAGTGCCTCCTTATTATGCGGAAAACAATGATACCTCCACCTTACAGCAGGGACCCACCGGACAGGCCACTGTATTTCGCGAAAAAAATGTTTCCCTCCTGACTGCTGGGACCCACCAGCTACATCTTCGCACACAAGGAAGTGCGTTCGGGCAAAAAAAACGATTCACCCCCCTGACTGCTGGGACCCACCAGCTACATCTTCGCACATAAAGAAGTGCCTGACAGTCGGGACCCACCTGGTCGAAGCATATGTAGCATTTTCATTCTGGTCGCGAATGTGTACATACATACAGGTGGATGTAGAGGCGCGCACGTGTCGTAGTAGAGGTGCGCACGTAGCATGTACACGTAGTACAGCAGCCAGTGTGCAAGAAAGAAAATACGGCCACATACGTACATACGAGCGGGGTCTCGAACGCCTACTCACGCATATATACGTACGGCGAGGGCTCGTGTACATGGTTGGGTCGGAACAGAGAAACAGCGTCATCGTCATGTTCAAGGGGAGCCAACCGGCTGGGTCGGAACGGAATGCGTCGTCGTGTTCATCGGGAGGGCTTGGACGGAACTGGCGATGGGAACGATGCCTGGCATACCGTAGAATGGAGGAAACGACCTTGTGTTCGACCGGCCACATTCAAAACAGGATCCTGTTCATCGGGAGGGGTCTGGCGTACCGCAAAACAGAGGAAACGGACCTCCTACGGTCAAAACGGGGGTCCTGTTGATCGGGAGGGGTGTGGCGTACCGCAAAACGGACGAAACGGACTTGTCTTGGAGCGCTACGGTTGAAACGGGGGTCCTGTTCATCGGGAGGGGTGTGGCGTACCGCAAAACAGGACTCCACAGGATACTGTTCATCTCCACCGTCGACCTCCTCCAGCCTCCATAGGCTACACTTCATCCACCATCGACCTCCTCCAGCCTCCACCTGCGACTGTTCATTCACAGGCTCCTGTTCATCCAGCCTCCACCGCGCGCTACTCCACTGGCTATTGTTTAACCACCCCTCTCCACGGGATCCTATTCAACCACCCCTCCACGGGCTACTGTTCATCCCGCTCCACCATTTATTGTTCATCCAGCCCTCCACGGGGTCGTCCTGTTCATCCAGCCCTCCACGGGGTCCTATTCATCCAGCCCCAACCTGCTCGATCGTCCGAGGTCCTTTTCATCCAGAGGCAATGCCATGGGTCATGTTCATCCACCCCCACCGCTCACTGTTCATCCAAACCCCCCGCAACGGTCACTGTTCATCCAAACCCCCCTGCAACGCTCACTGTTCATCCAGAGGCAGTATCGATCGGCTTCAATTAGCAGCAGTAGCGAAGGAATCGCTTGATCGCTCGGGTTAGTAATACATGGCCTGCAGTGCAATCGCTCGGGTTCAGTTAGGCGACGCCTCGCTCGGGTTCACTTAGAGCTCAACGCCTCGCACACATGCGCGTACGTGTATGAGATAAACGCGCATCACTCGGTCCCCGACCACCCACCGTTACCGGGAACTCACCGAAATTTTCCTCGCCCTCACTTCTACCACGGTTTTTCCATCATGGACGGCCCAAAGAATGTCATGCAGCTGCGTCTCCAGCCCGCCCAGGATGAAAAGCCCATTTTTTGTCACGATTTTTTGTCATAGAAGTAGGATCCCACCACATCTATGATGATACCGGTTTTTCAGAATTATCATCATAGAAGTGTCATAAGTATGTCAGGAAAAAAATTGTTCGGCCCAAAATGTCACGGATGTGTCTTTTTTTGTAGTGGTTACTCTAAATAACCAAAGTAATGCTGAGAGGATTGCTTATCATACTTGACTAAATGCCTCAATTGATGTTGCTAGAGTGTTATTGAAGCAAGGGTTGACTTTTCGTTGCCATGATGAGTCCGAGGAGTCTCTCAATAAAGGAAATTTCATGGAATTTCATCCTTACACAGCAGAGCAGAATCCAGCTGTAAGAAAAGTTGTGGCCCATAATGCTGCAGGTAATAATCAGTTAGGAAGATTCAGAAGGACATAGCTGAATGTTTTGCAAAGGAAATATTACATTTGGTTCTTTAGGAAATTGGGAATGACGTATTTTCTTTGTTGGTAGATGAGTCGAGGGATGTGGCTGGTAAAGAGCAAATGGCAGTGGTATTGCGGTATGTAGGTAAATGTGGAAGTGCCATAGAGACATTAGTTGGCCTTACTCATGTGAAGGAGACAACCTTCACATATCTCAAGTCTGCTATTGATGACTTATTTGCAGAATATAAATTAAGTTTCAAGCAAGTTAGAGGTCAAGGATATGACGGTGCTAGCAATATGAGAGGTGAGTTCAATGGCTTGCAATCCTTAATAATGAGAGAGAACCCCACAGCATATTACGTTCACTGTTTTGCACATCAGCTTCAGTTAGTTGTTGTGGCTGTTGTTCATCAGCATAAATGCATTGGTTATTTTTTTGATATGATCTCCGTCTTGTTGAATGTTGTCTCTGGATCATCAAAAAGAAAAGACATGATTCAAGACAGATATAAAGAACAAGTGTGTGAAGCTTTAGGTTGTGGACTATTGAAAAGTGGGACATGATTAAATCAAGAACTAGCTCTTCAAAGACCTGGAGACACTCGATGGAGTTCTCACTACAAGACTCTTAAGAGTTTGATTGATATGTTCCCTACAATTGTCAAGGTGCTAGAATATGTGGAAGAAGAAGATAGGGATGATACAAATAGAAGGCAAGCATGTGGTCTTCTTGTTTATTTCCAGTCTTTTGATTTTGTGTTCTACTTACAGCTTATGTCCACTATATTGATAATCACAAACACATTATTATTGGCTCTACAACAGAAGAATCAAGACATTGTGAATGCCATTAATTTCGTGAATTCAACCAAAGCCTCTTTGAATGATCTAAGGAGAGATGGATGGGATTCTGTCCTACATGAAGCATATGTCTTTTGTGACAAGCATTACATTTCCAAGTTGGAAATGGACACTAGTAGAAAAAGGGCCAATTGTCCCGGTTCGTAAGGGCCTTTTGTCCTGGTTTAGGAACCGGGACTAAAAGGTCGTTACTAATGCCCTTGACCTTTAGTCCCGGTTCTTACACAAACCGGGACAGATGGGCCTCCACGTGGCTGGTGTGGCGAGCGCAGGCAGGAGGCACTTTGGTCCCGGTTGGTGGCACCAACCGGGACCAATAGGCATCCACGTGTCCGCATTTCAGGTGCTGGGGTTATTTTTTTATAAAGGGGGCAGTTTAGGGGGGTTTTGGGGGGTTAATTTAGGTGTTTCATATATTGTGTTATCTAGCTAATTAATACAGAGAAGTGTCCTCTCTTATTTCCGTGCTTGGTCGACGCTACATACTATACGTATAGAGAGGACTAGACATGCTAGCTAGTAAGCAAATGAAGGAAACAGAAGATCGTCATGAACATATGCATACAGAGAGAAGTGATATCGACCACCTCTCCTTCTCTGAGAGATTGGTCGAACAACTAGTTCTTGTATATCTATCCGACGCTACTGGCTACATATATACAATATAATCATCTCTTACAATATAATCTCCTAATTAAAAACCAACTGATTAGGGTCCACATGGTATTCTCCATCTTTAGCGATCACGTGGTCAAGAAAGAATGCCGCCAATTCCTCTTGAATTCCTCGCATACGATCTGGTGGTAGGAGTTCATCCCGCATCCTAAATATCTAATTTGGAGAAGGGGGTCAATACATATATATGAATAAATGAAACTGAACACAAATGATGGTAATAAAATAAAATTGTGAATATTATTATTTACGCACTTCATACTGTTTGTCGGAGTAGCCCCGCTCACAGGTCGTGTGGCGGATGGACTCGCAAATGTAGTATCCAGAGTAATTATTCCCTTGTTCCTGCCATAACCACTTTACAAGAAATAGAGGTCAATCAAACTGATAAGTAGCAAGCATGCTAAATGGTATTGATGAAACTAGCGCTTGAATCACTAGAAGAGGTGTGGAACATGCTACTATAGTACTTACTTTCGGGTGTCTAAATTGCAGCTTCTTCGGCAGTCCCGGAGTTTTTGAGGTGAATTTATTCCAAACCCTGCTAGACAAAGAAAACAATTACTTGATATCAGGAAATGAACAAATTGAAGTTGCCGATATGGTGCGATAATGATTGATTTAACTTACTTCTCTAGAATTTCAATCATGTCCGCATACTCCTTGGGATCTTTTCGTCTCGAGTCTAAGACGGTTACTAGTCCCTGCTCAAGCTTAATCTCTAGGAGAATATAGTGGAAGCTGCGCATGCACGCATAACTCATCAATTACATTACTATAACCTCGACTAATAAGGGAACCGAATATGCACAAGACAGTAACACTCATAGGAATTCGTAAGGGAAGAGTATTATAGCTTTGTTTTGATTTAATACAAATGATTGTAGCAGCTTGGCCTCGGTATCTTTAGCCTGAAATTTAACCATATATGCATCTATGAGATTTGTGTTAATGAACCCAATATCACCGATTTGTCTTTTCTTCAATTGGCGATCTTCAATCTGCATAATATAGTGAGGATAATTGAAAATACATGCAATGAAAGAGCTCACCTATATATAGAGACTTAATGACAGAAGTAGTACTACTTACAGGTAGTAGCAAGTGATCATTAACTTATCGAGGGACTTTAGATTGAAAAACTCGAAGAACTCCTCAAATGGAACATTCAACAGTTCAATTCCAACGAGGTCATGCTCCTCTCTAACTCTTAGCGTCAAAATATTCCTCCCCTAAGACTCTCTATAGGTTTTCATGTACCAATCATGGAATCTTTGCATCGTCGTTGTTAGAGATATTTCATCTTTGACGAGAGGCTTCCCGTACACGTATTTGTGTTTTTCCACCTCCAGGAAATCATAATGTACATCGTCGGGCAGGTAATCTTCAAGATTGTTATAACCGGGCACCATTGTCCCGCCCGGATGATTAGCGACGATATCGCTAGACACTTAGAGTGGGGGCGACAATTGGTTCGCTTGTTCGCCGAGCTGGGCAACTTTTTTCCTAGCTCGTCTTTCTACTAACCTTTGACCACTGACAGTACTTCCCGACCACTCTGCTTTGATAAATGACTTTTTAAGAATGCACTCATAGTTGCCTTTCATCGGAGACTTTGGTGGTTTCTTCAGGGCAGCCAGAGTACGCTTCACTTTTACCGGATCTATCTTCTCCTCCGGAGGTGGATATTTCTTTGCTTTCACCCCTTCAAATAAGTTGGTCACTTCGGCTTGCACAATCTTCGTGTTTTCCTCCTGGATCCTCTCATATGGTAACTTCTCCAGAGTCTTCAGAGAAGGACTGTATCTGTATTACCTGCCTCTAGCTGTACTGCTAGACGCCAGAGCAGACGAAGCGGTTGCGGCTGTCTTTCCTTTCTTATGAGGCGGAGGCGAAGGATGACGTGCCGGAGCAGCCGGAGCGGCGGCGGGTCTATTCCGCCCTTGTTGACGAGGCAGAGAAGGAGGAGGCTAGCTGCCCGGGCGCGCTGGCGCAGGCGGAGAAGGAGGCGGAGTGCCGCCACGCGCCGGAGAAGGAGGCTGAGTGCCCTGATCACTCCTCGGAGGAGGAGGCGGAGTGTCCTGACTTGCCGGAGGAGGAGGAGGAGGCGGAGGCGTCCAATTCGGAAGGTTGATGAGCTCCTTCCGCCATAGTCATGGAGTCTTCAGAGAAGAACCTAGCCAAACCTCCCCTTCACCCGTAGGGTGGTCAAGCTCAAGGTCCTCTAATCCGTCCGTTATTTGATCCACCATCACCCTAGCATATCCTTCTGGAATTGACCGGCCGTGGTAGGTTGTGCCAGGTTCAGTAGGTAAAACAGAGCCAACAGCCGCCTTGATTTTCAATGTCATCCATCACGCCATAAGGTGGCAATGTTGAGACTGCGTGATAGCATCCACGGGGTAGCTAGCAAGAGCCGTGAAGACAGGCTCCAGCTGCTGAGTCTGCTCGGTGGAAGCCACGCTGCTTCTCCGCTGAGATGGCGGGGTACCTTCGAGGGAAGCTTCGGCAGGTCGTTTGATGTGATCTGCTTCTCGTTCCTCTAGCCCTTGTACCTTTCGTGCAGCGCCTGCAGTTGGCTATGCTCCACTTTCTTCCTCCTCTCCTGGCTTTTGTACCCCTATGTCCGGAAACCCAGCCTTCCACGGAACGGAGCCCGGCGTACCTCGTGTCCGTCCAGGGTGCTCAGGATTCTCGAGGTCCATTGTGAGCTCGTCCTTCTCTCTGTCTAGAATGAATGTCCCTTGCTGCGCTTTCTCGATATACTCCTGAAGCCTCCTGACGGGTATTCGCAGTTGCTCTTCCGTCCAAACGCACTTCCCTGATACAGGGTCCAAGGTTTCGCCAACCCCAAAGAACCAACTCCGGCAACGGTCTGGCTAGTTCAATGTCTCTGGTTCGACCCCTTTCGCAATCAGGTCATTCTCATCCTTGTCCCACAAAGGTCGGGCTTTGAGGTAGCCACCTGACCCCGTGCGATGGTGATGCTTCTTCTTCGCAGCATTTTTCTTGTTTGTCACTGACATCTTCTTACTCTTTTCCGATGTCTTATGGGCACAAATGCGGGCCAGTGATCTCTGATCTTCTCATACTTTCTGGTGAATTCTGGTGTCAGTTCTTCGTCGACAGACTCTGTTTTCAGCTCATTCTTCCACCTCCTGAATAGTTCTGCCATCTTCTTAAGAGCATGAGACTTTATCAATTGCTCTTTAACTGGCTTCTCTGGATCCTCCTCTGGCGGTAGGGTGAGATTGGCCTTAAGCGTTGTCCAAAGATCTTCTTTCTGCATATCAGAGACATAAGACACCTCAGGGTCTTCATTCTTAGGCTTTAACCATTGGTGGATACTGATCAGGATCTTGTCCCTAACAAGAACCCTGCACTGAGCACGAAATGCATCCCTTGTCTGGATGGGTTCAATCGGATTGCCATCGCACGCAATTGCTGTGATCTCAAACCTTTCATCCGAGCGCAACTTTTTCTTCGGGCCTCGTTTCTTTACCGAAGTTGTGCTCGATCCGGAGGGCTAGAGAAAAGAAGAAAGACGAGAATTAGTTAATATGTGTACATATGAAAACAATGAATGCATCAATTAGCTAGTCAACACGGGCTTAACTAATATATATACCTGGCCGACTCGGTTCAGTCACTGGAGCCGTCATCATGGTCTCCTTCTTGTACCGGCATTGGGTCACCGGAGCCATCATAATCATAGCCTTCTTCTTGTACCAGCATTAATGGGTCACCAGAGCCATCATAATCATAGCCTTCTTCTTCACTACCCCGTCCTTCCAGACCATCGGTGTCGTTGAGAAACAACGCAACGACATCACTTCCTTTTGCGATTATGTCCCCCAACATCACTTATGTTGCTTCGTCTCGGGGGTGCTCCATAGTTTCTGCAAATATTTACAACATGGCAATTATTATTCAAACATGACAGATGGATATATATTAGTGGCAAATGTAGAACTAGCTAGCTAATCAAAATAAGGAATCATATTAGTGACCTTGACGCTGCTTCTCTAGGGTTTGGGGTGGCATCGACAATGCTTCAAGGGTTTGGGGTGGCCTCGACGACAACGCTCTTTTAACTTGGTAAATTTGGGTGGCCTCGAGAGAGTGTGTCGGGTAGGGGCGCGGCGGGAGTGGGTAGGAGACCAACATCATTTTTTTCTAGGGGTTGGGTGTCCTCGAGAGTTCTGGTCGAGCGAGAGGGCCGGGGGGTGCTCCCGTGGTATAAGTTATCACGGTCGAGAGGCATATATATATATACATATATATATATATATATATATATATATATATATATATATATATATATATATGTATATGTATATGTATATGTATATATATATCGACCGCCCCTCATGTCGAAGTTATCCGGGAGGGGGTCTATTCCTTTCTTCTTCTCCTCTTCTTTTTCTTCTTTTTTCCTCTTCCTATTTATTTCTCCTCTTCTTCTCCTTTCTTCCTATTCTTATTTTCCTTTTTCCTCTCATTCTTTTTCTTCTTCTTCCTTTCCTAGCTAGATATATAAAACTTTTCTAAAAATGAAACTAACCTAAAATGTACTAAATCAGAGAACATATATAAATAAAACTTTTCTAAAAATCTAACTTTTGCATATCTGAACATATATACACAGAGAACACACAAACATATATACATTTTTATAAAAAAGCAAAAACATCATATTCTATAAAAAAAATCATATACATATTATCTGAAAAAAAACATCATATTCTATAAAAAAATCATTATATATATGAACAAAAACAATTATGATAACAATCATATATATCATCATATATATGAAAAAAACACGCATATAAATCATCACATATATTAAAAAACAAGAAACCGGGGAGGGCGCCGGCTGGACCAAGGTAAGGAGGGACAGGGGCGCGGGGTCGGCGACGGGGCAGGGGGCGCGCCGGGGCGAC
>NC_041387.1:640101207-640146005 GCF_002162155.2 Triticum dicoccoides
GGCGACGGCGACGAAGGGGGCGGGGCAGGGCAACGGCGACTACGGGGGCGGGCTGGGGCGACGCATGTCGGGGCAGGGCCGGGGCGGCGCGCGTCAGGGCAGGGCGGAGAGCGGCGATGGCGTCGAGCGAGGGCGACAACGTCGGGGCAGGGCGGCGAGCGGCGACGGCGTCGGGGCAGGGCTCGACGGCAACGGCGACGACGAGCAGCGTGGGGGCGTCGGGGCGGAGAAGAAGTGATTTTTGCAGAAACTACTAAGTGTTTCTTATATAGCAAAGGCTTTGGTCCCGGTTCGTGGCACCAACCGGGACCAATGCCACCATTTAGTCTCGGCCCGGTTGGTACCACCAACCGGGACCAAATGTCTCTTTTCAGCAGCCCAAAAAGCGGGAAGCAGAGGCCTTTGGTCCCGGTTGGTGGAACCAACCGGGACTAAAGGGGGGGGGCGTTGGTACCGGTTGGTGCCACGAACCGGTACCAATGCACCCCTTTAGTCCCGGTTGGTGCCACGAACTGGTACCAATGCCCCCCCTTTAGTCCCGGTTGGTGCCACCAACCGGGACCAAAGGCCCATGTGCTGCCCGCATTGCGGCCAAAGTTTAGTCCCACCTCGCTAGTTGAGAGGGGTGCGCAGTGGTTTATAAGCCCCACTGCCGCACCCCTCTCGAGCTCCTCTCCATTCCAGGCTTACGGGCCTAATTGTTACTGCTATGCCTGATGGGCCTTCTGGGCCTTCTGCGGGCCTGAATCCTGGCCCATCGATGGGTTTCTAGTCGTATTCAGGCCGTGGTGGCCCAGTTGGTGGAATTTTTTTATTTTTTCCTAGTTTTTTTGTTTTCTTTTTTGCTTTATTTATTTTGTTTTACTCCTACTTACAACAAAATACTTATTTATTTTATTTTATTTTGTTCATAATTACTTATTAATTTTATTTTATGATAATTCTTTTTGCTATTAAAGTTTCTAACAAAAAAAGTTATTTATGAAAAATCTTTTTGCTTTTAATGATTTTGAACAGAAATTACTTTGATAATTTTAGTTGCATCAATTTTATATAATTTTAGTTTCAATAATACTAGAGGTTGCTTATAATGTTTTGAACAGAAAATACTTTGATAATTTTAGTTTCATAAATTTTATTTATGTTATTAAAGTTTATTTTTTTAATTTTTTTTGTTTCTACTTATATTTTTTATTAAATTTTATATTATTTTGTTTCAAATTACTTATTTTATTTTGTTTCTGACTTCATTTGTTATTTTTCATGCATTTACTGATTATTTTGAGCTATAAGACCATGAAATTGAAAAGCATTCGAAATGAACTCTGAAAAGGTTTCAAATTGGCATGGTATCAACATTTCACCCACATAGCATGAGGAAAAAAGTACAGAGGGTTACGGCAAAAACTGGATACACTTCGTGTACAAAACGGATAATCTCTTTCGAAGTATCAAGGTTTCATGCGGAAACTCGTCTCTTACAAAGGGATTTCATTTTTTTGAACTTATTTGAACTCCATAGTTTTTCTATGTTCAAAATGCACCATTCAAAGCCACATAATCAATTTACAACCCTTTCTGACTTCATTTGTTAGTTTTCATGCATTTATTGATTATTTCGAGCTATAAGACCATGAAATTGAAAAGCATTTGAAATGAACTCTGAAAAGGTTGAAAGTTGGCATGATATCATCATTTCACCCACATAGCATGTGCAAGAAAGTAGAGAGGGTTACGGCAAAAAATGGATGCACTTCGTGTATAAAACGGACAATCTCTTTCGAAGTATCAGGGTTTCATACGGTATCTCGTCTGTTACAAAGGGATTTCATTTTTTGAACTTATTTGAACTCCATAGTTTTTCTGTGTTCAAAATGCAACATTCAAAGCCACATCATCAATTTACAACCCCTTTTGACTTCATTTGTTATTTTTCCTGCATTTACCGATTATTTTGAGCTATAAGACCATGAAATTGAAAAGCATTTGAAATGAACTCTGAAAAGGTTCCAAGTTGGCATGGTATCATGATTTCACCCACATAGCATGTGGGAGAAAGTAGAGAGGGTTACTGCAAAAACTGGATGCACTTCGTGTACAAAACGGACAATCTCTTTCGAAGTATCAGGGTTTCATACGGAAACTCGTCTGTTACAAAGTGATTTCATTTTTTTGAACTTATTTGAACTCCATAGTTTTTCTGTGTTCAAAATGCACCATTCAAAGCCACATCATCAATTTTCAACCCTTTCTGACTTCATTTGTTATTTTTCATGCATTTACTGATTATTTTGAGCTATAACACCATGAATTTGAAAACCATTTGAAATGAACTCTGAAAAGGTTCCAAGTTGGCATGGTATCATCATTTCACCCACATAGCATGTGCGAGAAAGTAGAGAGGGTTACAGCAAAAATTGGATGCAGTTCGTGTACAAAACAGACAATCTCTTTCGAAGTATCAGGGTTTCATACGGAAACTCGTCTGTTACAAAGGGATTTCATTTTTTTGAACTTATTTGAACTCCATAGTTTTTCTGTGTTAAAAATGCACAATTCAAAGCCACATCATCATTTTACAACCCTTTCTGACTTCATTTGTTATTTTTCATGCATTTACTGATTATTTTGAGCTAAAAGACCATGAAATTGAAAAGCATTTGAAATGAACTCTGAAAAGGTTCCAAGTTGGCATGGTATCATCATTTCACCCACATAGCATGTCCGAGAAAGTAGAGAGGGTTACTGCAAAAACTGGATGCACTTCGTGTACAAAACGGACAATCTGTTTCGAAGTATCAGGGTTCCATACGGAAACTCATCTGTTACAAACGGATTTCATTTTTTTGAAATTATTTGAACTGCATAGTTTTTTTGTGTTCAAAATGCACCATTCAAAGCCACATCATCAATTTTCAACCCTTTCTGACTTCATTTGTTATTTTTCATGCATTTACTGATTATTTTGAGCTATAACACCATGAATTTGAAAAGCATTTGAAATGAACTCTGAAAAGGTTCCAAGTTGGCATGGTATCATCATTTCACCCACATAGCATGTTCGAGAAAGTAGAGAGGGTTACAGCATAAACTGGATGCAGTTCGTGTACAAAACGGACAATCTCTTTCGAAGTATCAGGGTTTCATACGGAAACTCGTCTGTTACAAAGGGATTTCATTTTTTTGAACTTATTTGAAATCCATAGTTTTTCTGTGTTAAAAATGCACAATTCAAAGCCACACCATCATCTTACAACCCTTTCTGACTTCATTTGTTATTTTTCATGCATTTACTAATTATTTTGAGCTATAAGAACATGAAATTGAAAAGCATTTGAAATGAACTCTGAAAAGGTTCCAAGTTGGCATGGTATCATCATTTCACCCACATAGCATGTGCAAGAAAGTACAAAGGGTTACGGCAAAACTGGATGCACTTCGTGTACAAAACAGACAATCTCTTTCGAAGTATGAGGGTTTCATATGCAAACTCGTCTGTTACAAAGGGATTTCACCCACATAGCATGCGCAACTTATAGCTCTCTGGAGCATCTAATTAAACTATACATTGAAATTATGTAAAACATTTAAATGCAAAAACAAATGTGATCATAATCGCAACCAAGGTAACAACTGATCCAACTGCATATTGATACCAAGCCTTAGTATGAATGGCATATTTTCTAATCTTTCTAATCTTCAACCGCATTGCATCCATCTTGTTCTTGTGATCATCGACGACATCCGCAACATGCAACTCCAATATCATCTTCTCCTCCTCAATTTTACTTATTTTTTCCTTCAAGTAATTGTTTTCTTCTTCAACTAAATTTAACCTGTCGACAATAGGGTCGGTTGGAATTTCTGGTTCAACCACCTCCTAGATAAATAAAATCTATGTCACATTCGTCGGCATAATTGTCATAAACAATAAATGAACCAAATAGTTATCAAAAGATAATATATACCACATCGAAACATAGACATGACGAGGGCCGAAGGGGACGGATACCAAAACTATCGTGTCGGGGGAAACTGATCCACAAACACCTATACGACCGGAGCCCCTTTCGGTTCGGCGGGGGGCGGAGATCGCACGAAGAGCAGATCGAGGCGGAGCGCACGAGCAGTTTACCCAGCTTCGGAGCTCTCCGGAGAGATAACACTCCTACTGCTGCTTGTCTGATTCTATTATGTTCTTGCTCTAGAGCGAGCTAAGTGTTTTTCTGGCTTATGAAAGAGTCGACCCTCCCCTACGTTGCGCATGGGCCTCCTTTTATACGTTAAAGGGGTCATCGACAGGTGGCAACGCAGAGAAGTGTACAAATGTAAAAAGTGAGGTGGTTGGTACAGTCACTTGTACAGTGTTTCCTACCTAACCCTGACGGCAGGGGAGAAGGGCATTAAATGCCCGTCTGCATCGCCCAAACAGTGCAGGAAAAGTACCGCCAGGGATGCCTCCGTTCGCCATGATGGCGATCTTGTCAGCGTCGCATGCCACTGTGCACCCTTGGCTGCACAGCCTCCCGCCACGCGTGCCTGGAAAAGCCCTTAGGGCGACACGTTGGTGGATGCACTGGAGCGCGGGCGCAGAGTGGCCGCCTGCCGCGGCAAGCGCCTTGCCGCGGCCGTTGTCTTGTCGGGCCCGGAAGCTTGTCGCTCGCCGAGCCTTGAGGTGCCTTGGTTGGCCTTCCCGGCAAGCTCCTCTTGCCGGGGCCTTTTCTCTTGAGCTTAAATACCTTGTTCTTAAAGGGCTCCAAAGGAGCCAAGGAGGATCCTGGAAGTCACCCGGCAAGCCCTTGCCGCGGGGCGCTGCAACTGCCCGTGCACAAGTTCGGGGTACTAGGGTACCCCTATTCTAGTACACCGACAGGAGCCCCCGGGCCTGGGCCATACAAGGTGCCGAGCGCTGTTGGGCCAGGCCCAAAACAGGGCACGGGCACACGCGGCCTGGATTTTGCCGTTACTCACCCCGTATCCACCGCGCCCTCCCTAACGGCACGCGTCGAACGCGGCGTCGTGGGAGAGATCGTGGGTGGATTCTTTATTCGGAAGGGCGAAACGTCCGCCGTGTCCCTCTTTATAAGCAGGGGAAACAGGGGCAGTTTCCCCACTTCGCCGTTCGTTGCTCCAAGTCCAGAAATCTCCGCCGCTCCCCCCTCCTCCTCAGAGCCGAAAGAGAGCAGCATTCTGTCCCCCGTCGCCACCAGCACCACCACGCCGCCGATCTCCCCTGCCACTTCCGCCATGGCTCCAAAAGCCGACAAGGGGAAGGGTGTGAAATCGGCCGAGGCGCAGCGGCTCGCGGCGCTGCGGAAGGAGCGGGCCATCTTCCCCCATTAGCTCGGCGCCAAGGAGCTGAGGGAGTATTACTACCTTTTCTGGTCGACGGAGACGCGCGCGCACCCGCGCACGAGGGTACTCCCGACCACCGCATCGGAGCTGGCTCCAACCGGGTACCCATTCTTCGCACTTTTCTTCTACTGTGGGCTCTGTCCGCCCTTCTTGGAGTTCTTCTGTGATATCATGAACACGTACGGCCTCCGCCTCCTAGACTTCACCCCCAACGCCGTCCTTACGATGGCAGTTTTCGCACATTTGTGCGAAAACTTTGTCGGAGTCCATCCCAATGTAGCCCTTTTCTGCCATTTCTTCATGCCTCGGGTCGAGAGAGGAGAGCCGCTTGTCGGAGGAATCGCCTGGATCTCAAGAGTCGGCAAGAAGGAGGCGTATCTGGAGGGTGAGCTTCGCAGCAAATGGGAGGAGTGGAGAGCGGAGTGGTGTTGGATTGTTGAGGAGAACCCGTAGCCGTTCACCGCCGTGCGCCAAGCCCCAATAGTACGCGGCAACGATTGGAGCAACGTGGCCCCAGAAGATGACAGGCTGAGGATCGCCGTCACCAGAATCCTCCGCCTTAGGCTTGCCGGGCTCATAGGCGCTGTCGGCGCAGACTTCCTTCGCCGCCGCATCACCCCCCTGCAGGAGAGAGGGAGGCCTGCCTGGGAGTTCAAGAACTCGACGGACATCATGAGACTGCGCCCGGGCCTCAACTTCAATTTCACCATCTTGGAGCTGGATGCAATGCTCCTGGAGCTCTTCAAACGCGACCCCCAGCACCCGTTCCTATTGCCGAGGGGCATCGTTCCGCTGTGCAACAATTTGTCGCTTGACCGGATCCGCGCGATGATGCCGTTGTGCGACTCTCATGGAATCACCCCAACTTGGCAAGAGCCGGCGGATGACGTCGTGCGGGCGTTCTTCGATAGCTTGGAGGAAGTGCCGATCCGCGCCGACGAGCAGAGGAGCCTCACCCGTGACACCACCAATGAGGAGCTGCAACGCATCGCCACTAGGGCGGAAGAGGCTGCGGCAGCAGCTGCCACGGGCGAGTTCGGGTTCACCGAGGCGGAGGCAGAGGCAGCAGAGGCGGCAAGCCTTGCCGAGCGCGAGGAGTTCGCCGGCGAGGAAGATCTTGCCGGCCCCGAAGCCGAGCCGAGCGAGCCCGGCGAGGAGGAGACGGAGCCTTCAGACAGCTTGCCGCAGGCGGAGCCCCCGGCCCCGCCAAGAAGGCGTCTTCGCAGGGCCGCGGACGTGGC
This sequence comes from Triticum dicoccoides, assembly GCF_002162155.2. NCBI lineage: Eukaryota > Viridiplantae > Streptophyta > Magnoliopsida > Poales > Poaceae > Triticum > Triticum dicoccoides. The sequence goes on from NC_041387.1 coordinate 640,107,804, forward strand.
GGGGCGGCAGGCGGGTCAACAGCCGCCGAGCCGCGTGACACGCTCTACCGCAGCAAGTACCGTTGCCGCGGGAGCGCCCCATGCTGCTGCGGCAACTGGAGCGGGATCTTCCCGGTCCACCGCCACCGCCCCTGCCAAGCGGGCAAGGGATCCTACTCCCCAGCCTCGCCGCACCGGAGGGGAGGCGGGCTTCGATCTCTCCGCGCTCAGCTCCGACAAGGAGGAAGAAGAGTAAGCTTCCCTTGTTGTCTTCGCAGTTCTTCAATTTTGTCGCTTTTGTTCTGTATCTAACTTGCTTCGATCCGAACCCATCCCTTTTCAGGACGCTGGCCCAGAGAGCGGCGAATAGAGCCAAGGCCTCGGTGATCGTCATCGAAGACGATCCTACCGTGTCAGCAGGGGGCGTGCCTGAGCACACCTTGCCGGACCTGGCCACTACTCCGCAGAGCAGCCCCCAGCGCAGCCCCCAGCGTAAGTACATGATTTTTACTTCTTGCTGACAGGTGCTCATGGTGGCTTTTTCCTCTTACTGACATCTTGATTGTTGAATTTGCGCAGGAGCAGAGCAACCTCACCAGGAGGGCCCGGAAGCCGCCCCCGAGGCGCCATCCACTTCGACTACGTCGCCAAGGGTGGAATCCCCGGCAAGGGAGTGCTCTCCGGCGAGGGAGAACTCTCCGACAAGGGCTGGTTTTCCGGCAAGGGAAGACGCCAGCGGTCCTCCGGCGGCTGAGACCGTGACCGCAGATCCCACCACAGGTAATCCGCTTGCCTAAACACTCGCCCTTGGGTTTTTCTTCTTCTGATTTTCTTCTTGCACATTTGCTTGATTCTTCTTCCTTCTTCGTTCTTCAGATCCATCTGCTGCGGAGCCAATAGAGACTGAAGACGCCGGCGAGGAAGGCGCGCGTGGCAGCAACGTCGACGCTGCCGTTAACGAAGAAGAGGCCAGCGCTGATGAACCCGCTGGCGAGGAGGCCGCCAAGGCTGCCGGCACAGAAGCTGGCGAGGGGTCGGGCGATCGCACTGACGGTCCTGAAGCCGCAGGAGCGCCAGGCGCTGCACCGACCACTGATCCCTCCACCGCTACTGCGGAGCCAGGCTCCGAAGAGCCTTAGCCCGGCGCCTACTTGAAGGCCGGCGACGGCATCTTCATCAAGCTCCCCTGGGCGTCGAGCTCCAGGGCGCCGGTCGAAGGAGAAACTTTTGATGAGGAGCTGCTCGCCTCCGCTGGGCTGTCCTTGGTCGACTCGCCAAGCAGCAGTGGCGAGACTGAGGAGGAGGAGCTGCTACGGAAGCTGCTGTCACTCTACCGCGCCCGACAAGCCAAGCTGGCTTCCCGGGAAGCACTTGTCGTGAAGGCGGGAGTGGATATGGAGAAGCACGTAGAGGAGCTCCGGAGCATCAACCAGGAAGCTCTCCGGTCCCTGGCACAGGAGCGGGAGAGACTCGCAGAGGAGCGTACGGCCTTCCTTCTCGAGAAGGCCGAAGCTGAGGAGGAACAAAGGCCTGCTGCCGAGAAGCAGTCCGCGCGAGAAGGCGAGTTGGTGCAGCGGAAGGCCTATCTTGACAGCTATGAAGAGGAGCTCGTCGCGCGCGAGGAAAAACTTGGCGGGACTCTCAAGGAAGCAAGGGATGCTGCCGCAACTGCAGAGGCCGCCAAGAAGGAGCTGGAGGCGAGGGTGGCGCAGCTGGAGGCGAACATCCAGAAGAGCGGCGAGGAGCTTGCCGCGCTCCAGCACAAGCGCGAGAAGGATGCTGCTGCTCATGGTGAGCTGCAGGGTCTTCTCGCTGAGAGGAGCAGGGAGCTCAGCGCCGCCAAGGACTCCAACGCGGATCTCGAGCTGAAGCTGACCACGCCAACTCAGACGCTGGACGGCGCCAAGGAGCGGGAGAAGACTTTGTCGGAGAAGGTCAAGGCCGACGAGGCGCTGCTGGCGAGCATCGCCGTCACCCAGAATGCATTCAAGGAGACTGTGGAGCACTGGACCGAGGGTCTGGTGAACATCGCCACAATCATCGACGGGGAGCTGGCGCAGCTGGGGATGGAAGACCTCGGGTACTCTTCCGACGAGCATCTCCAACCCAGCGCCAACCTCAGCCTATTCTTCAAGGGCATGGCGACGGCACTCCAGCGGCTTCGGGAGAAGATCCCAAAGCAGCTGGCCGACGAGTCACGCAGGATTTGTGCTGGCGCTCTTCAAAAGGTGCTGATGAAGGTGGCCTTCCGCAACCCAGGCCTCAACTTCACCAACGTCCTCAAGTCCTTGCCGCCGGATGCCAACGTGGAAGCGCTCAAGGCCCTTGTCGCACCCATTGTGGACAAGGTGAGCGGGATCAAGAGGGTCGAGGGCGATCGTGTAGACTAGGTCGCCCGTTTTATCTTGTTTTCCCTTGTCGCTGCTAATCATGTTATGAAAACAGTCTGTTAGAGCTACGACAAGTTATCTTGTAATATAACTTTATCTTGGATATCAATTGCTATGTTACTTCCTTTACTAGATCCTTTGCTTTGTATGTTTTTACCCTACGCTTTTAGGGAACTTGTCGGCGCAGGCACCCGAGCCGCGAGCGCTGAGTGCGGAACATCAGCAGCCTGCTGGCGGTGCCGCCCCGACAAGAAACCTTGTCGCGACTAGTTGCAGCACACTTAAGTTGTTGAGCGGACTCGAAACAAAGTAAGGGTGCATCTAGTTACGAGTTGGTTCCTCCGCGCACAGGTTTTCCACACAAAGCAGAGTCGTTCGAGGAAGATAACTTAAAAACTAAAACTAATTGCTCAGACTTTGGCAACTTAGCTTTTCTGTCGTTTGCTTCCCGGCAAGGCAAATGCAAGGAAAATCTTCCTTGAACGACGCCTGGTCCATACCATCATCTTCTCCTTCCCCCCGGCAAACTTGTGTGCGAGGAAACCTTCTTTTCCTTAGTTTGAGAAAAAGAAAGAGGAGAAAATATAGATATGGAGCCTTTCGGCTCGTGCATGAGTTTTACTTATGCACGGGATCTGCGCCCGGCTTTGTACAAAGGATTACATGCAACAGCGGCAAGACTTGTACAAAAGGTGGTTGTCGGAACAGGTTCCGGCAACCGCGCCCTACGGGTAAAACTTACGAAGATGATCAATGTTCCAGGAGTTGCTCACCGGAATGCCATCTTCAGTCTCAAGGCGGACAGCGCCAGGCCTAGTGACTCGTTTCACCCGGTAAGGGCCTTCCCACTTCGGCGTCAACTTGTTGGAATTCTTGGCGGATTGAACACGCTGAAGAACAAGGTCGCCTTCCTAGAAGCTTCTGGCATTAACTTTGCGGCTATGGTAGCGGCGCAAAGCTTGCTGGTATCGAGCAGCTCGTACAGCATCCTGAAGACGATCCTCCTCAAGGAGCAGCGCGTCATCTTGTCGCAACTGCTCTTGCTCAAGCTCATCATAAGCGAGCACTCGAGGTGACCCGTATACGAGTTTCGTGGGGAGAACTGCCTCTGCTCCATAGACTAGAGCGAAAGGTGTCTGTCCAGTGGCTCGATTTGGTGTCGTTCTGATCGACCAAAGAGCCACCGGCAGCTCCTCGATCCAGTTTCTTCCGCACTTGTGTAGCCTGTCGAAAGTCCTGGTCTTGAGCCCGCGCAGCACTTCAGCATTTGCCCTCTCCGCTTGACCGTTGCTTCTCGGATGAGCAACAGAAGTGAAGCAGACCTTGGCGCCAAGATCTTGGACGTACTGCATGAAGGTGCGGCTCGTGAATTGCGTGCCGTTGTCGGTGATGATCCTGTTAGGGATCCCGAAATGGCAAACAATCGACCTGAAGAACTTGACTGTTGACTGTGCTGTCACCTTCCTCACCGGTTCCACTTCCGGCCACTTTGTGAACTTGTCGACCGCAACGTATAAGTACTCAAAGCCCCCGACAGCTCGGGGGAAGGGGCCGAGGATATCGAGCCCCCAGACCGAAAATGGCCAGGATAAAGGATCGTCTGGAGAGCTTGAGCTGGCTGGTGTATCTGCTTGGAATGGAACTGACACGCTTCACACTTGGTTACTTGTGCAGTTGCATCCTGGAGGGCTGTCGGCCAAAAGAAACCTTGCCGAAAAGCTTTGCCGGCAAGTGCTCTTGCGCCAATGTGGTGACCACATATGCCTCCATGTATCTCTGCCAACAGCTTTTGTCTGTCTTCCCGGCAAATACACTTCAATTTCACACCGTTGAGTCTTCTTCTGTACAGTATGTTATCGACAAACTGGTACATACTTGACTGCCGGGCTACTTTTTCCGCTTCTTCTTGCTCTTCGGGAAGTTCTCCTGTCTGAAGGAAATGGATAATTTGCTGTGCCCATGCTGGAGCTTGTGGCTCGACAACAAGGACTAAAGGCACATCTGCTGCTGCGGGAACATCTGCTTCTACGGCGAGAACCTGCGGCTCAGCCGGAGCTTGATGTCCCCCGGCAAGCTTGCCGGAGCAAAACTTGTCGGGAGCGTCTACTATGACGGAACAAACCATAAGACTTGCTGGAGCAGACTGCTCCTCAGCATCCTTGGCGTTGATCTTGGTGACCTTCTTGGCGGCGGCTTCGGGAAGCTCTGCCGGAAAGTAGTCACCGGAAATCAACTTTCTCTTCTTGCTCTGTCCAGTTGATGGTGCTACAGATGGCTGAGTTAGCTTGAGCACAAAGATCCCTGGTTCCACAGGTAACTTTAGTGCAGCGCACTTCGACAGGCCATCAGCAATGTCATTCTGAGCTCTTGGAACATGTTCCATCTGTAGGCCGTCAAAGTGCTCTTCTAGCTTGCTAACTTCATCAACATAAGCTTCCATCAACGGACTCTGATAGTTCTTGTTCACTTGGCGAACGACCAGTTGTGAGTCACCCCGGACAATGAGCTTCTTGATCCCAAGGTCAGCTGCGATCCTGAGACCGGCAAGCAAACCTTCATACTCCGCAGTATTGTTTGTTGCTTGCTCCTTGGGAAAGTGCATCTGGACTACGTACTTGAGGTGCTCTCCGGTGGGCGCGACAAGCAGCACGCCCGCACCGGCGCCTTGCAGCGAAAAGGCACCATCAAAGTACATCAGCCACTCTTTGCTCGCCTCCTTGACGGGGATGCTCGTCTCTGGAATCTCCTCATCTGGTGTTGGCGTCCACTCTGCTATGAACTCTGCCAATGCTCTGCTTTGGATAGTTGAAGTGCTTTCAAACTTGAGGCCAAAGCTTGACAGTTCCAGTGCCCACTCTACAATCCTGCCTGTTGCTTCCAGATTTTGCAGTATCCTTTTCAGCGGAAAACGAGTGACGATTGTGATCTCATGTGCTTGGAAGTAATGGCGCAGCTTTCTCGAGGCCATGAGAAGGCCGAAAAGCAATTTCTGCACACCAGAGTACCTTGACCTAGCCCCCTGCAAAAGGGAACTGACAAAGTAAACTAGGCGCTGCACCATTCTCTTCTGCACCTCCTTATGTGTCTGCGCAGATCCATCTTTGTCGGGACCGAAGCTTGCCGGACTAGAGCTTGTCGGCGAAGCCCCCTGCTTGTCGCTGGATGCATCTGCCGTGGTTGCTGGCTCATCATCTGCCTCCCTCTCCGCCACTAACGCAGCACTAACCACTTGATTGGTTGCCACTATATACAGCAGCAACTTCTCTTGTGGCCTAGGTGCGACAATTGTTGGAGCGGAGGACATGTATCTCTTCAAGTCCTGCAGCGCAGCCTCCGCTTTCGGAGTCCATTTCATTGGACCTGCCTTCTTCAAAATTTTGAAGAATGGCAGGGCGCGCTCAGCAGATCTAGAGATAAACCTGCTGAGAGCAGCCACGCAACTGGCAAGTCGCACATCCTTGACGCGCTTTGGTGCTTCGATCTGCTCGATGGCCTTGATCTTGTCGGGATTTGCTTCAATTCCCCTCTGAGACACGAAGAACCCGAGAAGCTTGCCGGAGGGGACTCCAAACACACACTTCTCGGGGTTCAGCTTGAGGTTGATCTTGCGCAGATTTGCAAATGTCTCATCTAAATCTTGAATCAGGGTTGCCCTGTCCTTGCTCTTGACCACTATGTCATCCATGTAAGCTTCCACATTTCTGTGCATTTGTGGCTCAAAAGCGTGATGGACTACCCTTGCAAATGTCGAACCAGCGTTCTTCAAACCAAAGGGCATCCGTACAAAACAGTATGTGCCACATGGGGTAATGAACGTGGTTTTCTCCTCATCCTCTTCTGCCATGAAGATCTGATGATATCCTGAGTATGCATCAAGAAATGAAAGCAAATCACATCCGGCTGTGGAGTCAACAATCTGGTCGATGCGCGGCAAGGGAAATGGGTCTTTGGGACAAGCTTTATTGACATCGGTGAAATCGATACAAAGCCTCCATTTCCCGTTGGCCTTGCGCACGACAACAGGATTGGCCAACCACGTGGGATGGAGCACTCCTCTGACAAGGCCTGCCGCTTCCAACTTCTTGATTTCTTCTGCAATGAACTCTTGGTGCTCCACTGCCTGCTTCCTGACTTTTTGCTTGACGGGCCGCGCATGAGGACAGACGGCAAGGTGGTGCTCAATTACTTTCTTGGGAACACCGGGGATGTCAGACGGTTGCCACGCAAACACGTCGACATTCGCCCGCAGGAAAGCAACGAGCGCGCTTTCCTATTTAGGGTCGAGCGTGGCACTGATGGTGAAGGTACCACCAGTGCCGTCCTCCTTGGAGGACACCTTCTTGGTCTCTGGTGGAGCTGCCATTGCCTTCTTACACTTGCCGGTGGAGCTCGATGGTGCGTTCTCGACGGTAGCGCAGCACTCCGAAGAGGTGCACTTGCCGGAGTGGGCATCAGAGCTCTTGCCGGACTTGGCCTTCTTCTTCCCTCCGGGAGCTTCAGCGGCAAGTGACTTGCGATCAGCGGCGGCTGCTGCTTCCCGGTAGATCTTGTCGGCCCAGATAAGGGCATCTTTCTTATCGCCAGGGACAGAGATGACACTTATCGGGCCTGGCATCTTCAGCACATTGTAGGCATAGTGAGAGGCTGCCATGAACTTGGCGAGCGCTGGACGGCCAAGTATCCCATTGTAGAGCAATGGAAAATCAGCAACGTCAAAGTGACCCTCTCAGTCCTGAAGTTCAGCTCGCTGCCAAATGTTACCGGCAACATGATCTTTCCCTTCGGCTTGCTCCTTCCCGGGTTGATTCCTTGGAATGTGCCGGTCTCTTCGAGCTCGCTGTTAGGGATCTGGAGTTTCTGGAGCACCGCGGAGGAGATCAGGTTCAGGCCGGCCCCGCCGTCAACTAACATCTTAGTGACCTTGAGGTTGCGGATAGTTGGTGAAACCAACATCGGCAAGCACCCGACCGCAGTTATGCGATCAGGGTGGTCCTCAATATCAAAGATGATAGGCGTGCTGGACCATTTCAGAGGCTTGCGCGACTCGACGGGTGGTTCTGCTGCATTGACTTCCCCCACCCACTGCTTGAGCTGGCGGTGCGAAGTATGCAGAGAAGCACCACCGTCAACGCATAGGACCTCGGTGGCCTTCTGGAACTCCTGCTCGTCAGTCTCGTCATCATCCATGTTTTCGTCGTCGTCGTCTTCATCCTTGTCGCGGCCGCGGGGAGGCCTGTCTCCTTGCCGCTGCTTGGCCTTGCCGCGGCGTCCTCCCCGGCCGGGACGCTTCTTGCTGGATCCTCCTGCACCTTCCTGAGCCTTCTCCTTGTCGCGCCACTCGTATTCAGCTTTCTGCTGCTCAACAAGCTGCTCGACTTTCTTGCAGCTCTGGAGATCATGACCCTTGGTGCGGTGGATCTTGCAGTACTGCTTGTTGGTGCCGTCCTGCTTGTCGGCGGCCACCACAGCCTCCGCGGCAGTCTCCTTGCCGGAGCCACCAGCTTTGGCTTTGTTGGCGCCACCTCCGTTGCCGGACTGCTCGACAACTAGCACCTCTTTGCCTTTCTTCCTTCTGTTATTCCGCCGCCGGTTTTTCCTTGCCGGGGCGGCATCCTCACTGTCGGATCCTCCTGCTCCTACATTCTCTCCGGGGAGTCTCCTCCCTTCCTCAGCACGCGCGCACTTGTCGGCCAGGGCATATAGCTCACTGACGTCTCTAATCTTACACATCGCCATCTCCTCCCGCATCCTGCGGTTCCGCACATTCTGATGGAACGCGCTGATTACCACGGCAGGGTGGACGTCTGGGATGTTGTGTTGTACATTGCTGAATCTCTGAATGTACTTGCGCAGGGATTCTCCTTCCTTCTGGGCGAGCAGGTGAAGGTCACTCTCTTGGCCAGGAGGTTTGTGGCCGCCTGTGAAGGCGCCGACAAACTGATGGCACAGGTCGGCCCAGGAGGATATGGAGTTGTCTGGCAAGTGCATGAGCCAGGATCTGACGTTGGGTTTGAGCACCAGTGGGAAGTAGTTGGCAAGGATCTTGTCGTCTCGCCCCCCGGCAGCCTGCACCGCGATGGTGTAGATGCTGAGGAACTCCGACGGGTGTGTCTTGTCGTCGTACTTCTCTGGCACGTCTAGCTTGAAGTTCTTCGTGCTGGGCCACTGGACTCGCCGTAGCTCACGAGTGAACGCAGGGCAACCTACCGCGTACGGCAAGTCGCTTGGTTCCCCTGGCGCATGCGTGTCAACAGAGGGCCCAGCGCGCTTGTCAGATTAACGTCGCGCTTCTCTTCGGCGCTCGATGCGAGTACGAGCGTCTTCTTGTTGTCGTTCGTGAAGAACTTGGCGTTGATCGCGACGAGCTCGTGGATCCGACGATGCGGTGGAGTCGCTGTCGAGGTGGATCCGACGAGTCGGCGATCTTGGCCTTCGGGGTGGTGATTGCATGGTGGTTGCACCTCCACCAGTCTCGTCGCCACCGGCTCGCGCCTGGCAACCCTACCGCGGCGGCGACTTGCTCGGCTGCCGCGGAGTGTCGCCGTTGGCGTAGCCGATGAGACTCTGAATGGTGGCCCTCCATTCGTCGATCTTGTCCGATGTCGGAGGGTAATCCAGGAGCAGTTGAGCTCGCGCCAGAGCTTCTGCCGGAGTAGTGGGTGGCAGTGGCGGATGGCGCGAGGAGCGGGATGTTCTCGGACTTCTAACTATGTTAGAAGGAGCATTATCCCGTCCGGGCGACCACGTCTCTCTCGTGCCAACACGTTGACATGCATGCTGGTCTTGCGCGCCCCGGGATCCACCAGCTTGATCTTGGCCTAACAAACGTATGGTACTGCGAGTACCATGACGCTGTTGGTTCCGCGCCTCCTGAGATGGGTGCGGAACAAGCGCGAACGTCGAGGTATGCGTTGCCTTGCCCTTGGACCTGGTAGCGTCGTGAGCCTCCTCGTCGACGTCCGTCCTTCCGTCGGCGTCAACCCCACCACCCGTTTGCTCCGGTGGTGGTGGGATCGACGCGGACGGAGCAGCTGCCTCCGAAGCCTTCTTCTTCGGTGGCATGATGATGAAAGAAACGATGATCTAGCTCGTATGAACGCCGGATCAGGTTCACGCAATCTCGACGCCCCCTACCTGGCGCGCCAAAGATGTCGGGGGAAACTGGTCCACGAACACCTATGGGACTGGAGCCCCTTTCGGTTCGGCGGGGGGCGGAGATCGCACGAAGAGCAAATCGAGGCGGAGCACACGAGCAGTTTACCCAGCTTCGAAGCTCTCCGGAGAGATAACACTCCTACTGCTGCTTGTCTGATTCTATTATGTTCTTGCTCTAGAGCGAGCTAAGTGTTTTTCTGGCTTATGAAAGAGTCGACCCTCCCCTACGTTGCGCATGGGCCTCCTTTTATACGTTAAAGGGGTCACCGACAGGTGGCAACGCAGAGAAGGGTACAAATGTAAAAAGTGAGGTGGTTGGTACAGTCACTTGTACAGTGTTTCCTACCTAACCCTGATGGCAGGGGACAAGGGCATTAAATGCCCGTCTGCGTCGCCCAAACAGTGCAGGAAAAGTACCGCCAGGGACGCCTCCGTTCGCCATGATGGTGATCTTGTCAGCGTCGCATGCCACTGCGCACCCCTGGCTGCACAGCCTCCCGCCACGCGTGCCTGGAAAAGCCCTCAGGGCGACACGTTGGTGGATGCGCTGGAGCGCGGGCGCAGAGTGGCCGCCTGCCGCGGCAAGCGCCTTGCCGCGGCCGTTGTCTTGTCGGGCCCGGAAGCTTGTCGCTCGCCGAGCCTTGAGGTGCCTTGGTTGGCCTTCCCAGCAAGCTCCTCTTGCTGGGGCCTTGTCTCTTGAGCTTAAATACCTTGTTCTTAAAGGGCTCCAAAGGAGCCAAGGAGGATCCTGGCAGTCACCCGGCAAGCCCTTGCCGTGGGGCGCTGCAACTGCCCGTGCACAAGTTCGGGGTACTAGGGTACCCCTATTCTAGTACACCGACATATCGCACTATATAATAACAAGAAATAATAAAAGTAAGAAAATTAGACAAGTATCTATCTGAAGTAAGAATTTTTTTTCTTTTAGAAAGAAGATAAGAACAAGAGGCTCACCACGGTGGTGCCGGCGACGAGATCGGCGCGGGAGATCGACGGCGGTGAAGACGGGGACAGGACGTGACGGACCGCTAAACCTAGACAAATCTCGGGGCAAATGGAGCTCGGAGGTCAAGTTTCGAGAGGAGAACGATTAACTAGCGTGGCTCGGTCATTTCATCCAACACCTCATGTGCATAGGAGGTGAGCTAGAGCACCCAAATGCCCTTCCCTCGCCGGCCAGAAAAAACAGAGCACTGTGGAGTGCTCTGCTGTAGCGATGGGGTATATATAGGCAACTCATTTGTCCCGGTTTGTGATAGAAACCGGGACTAAAGCTCAGCATTCTGTCCCGGTTCAAGCCACGAACCAAGACCAATGGTTGTGGGCCAGGAGCGAGGACCATTGGTCCCGGTTCATGCCAGGAACCGGAACAAATTGGTCCATACGAACCGGGACCAATTCCCACGAGGCCCCGGTCGGCCCCCTGGGCTCACGAACCGGGACCAATGCCCCCATGGGTCCCGGTTCTTGACTGAATCGGGACAAATGGGCTGGCTAGGCCCGAACGAAAGCCCTGTTTTCTACTAGTGGGAAGACGAATATGTGAATCCAAAGAAGCCATGGCAAAAAACAAGTATCACTAATAGGCATCATTATGAAGTGGATTGTTTTAATGATGTCATTGATTGGCTTCTTCAACAACTTGATACTCGCTTCAATGAGAAAAATTCTGAACTACTTGTCTGCTCGGCGGCTTTGAGTCCAATTGAATCATTTCGTGATTTCAATTTAGAGCATTTGATGAGTCTAGCCAAACTTTATCCAAAAGATTTTGATGATGGTGAACTCAGGGACCTTAGACATCACCTTCATCTTTACGTTGCTGATGTCCGAGCAGATGATCGCTTCCCTGGTTTAAGTAATATTTGTGAGCTCTCTCAGAAAATGGTGGAGACAAGGAAACATATTGTGTATCCCTTGGTTTATCGACTTTTGAAGCTAGCACTAGTATTGCCTGTTTCCATTGCTACAGTTGAGAGTTCTTTTTCAGCTATGAGAATTGTGAAGACATATTTGCGCAATCGTCTTGGTGACGACGCCTTGAAGTACAACCTTATTTGTTATGTGGAGAAACGAGAAATGAGGAATGTTACAAATGATGCAGTAATTGATTGCTTTGAGGCCATGAAAGAATGCATGAAACCATTTTAGAAAGGTAATGGTTTTAACTTACTTATTACACAACTGTAATTAATATCTGCTAATTGGTTTTGTTTTTTTGTTTTTAAGTGGCACTACTAGGGAAAACCCTAGCAGTAGCGTGGATTTTGTGCTCACTAGTAGCGCGGGAGGGCGCGCTACTAATAAGGCGCTACAGCTATTGCTTAGCAGCAGCGCGTGCCTGCCCGCGCTACTGCTAGGACAAATAGCTGCAGCGTTTGTTCGGTACCACGCTGCTGCTAAGGTAACTACTTGCAGCGTGTTTTCTGTCCACCGCTACTAGTACTTTTTTTATTTTTTTATTTTTAGTGTATTTATGCGCCATCGTACAAATATTGGTACAATACCAGTTATGAGGTTTACATCATTATGTCCATAATAGTGTGTCAAATGAAGGTGTATTAGGTTCAAGTGGAGGCAATATGTGGTGCATGTCAAAAGTATACTACTAATCCAAACTTGATCTAGTTTGGACTAGTAGTACTTTCGATGTGCACCACATGTTGCCTCCACTTGAATCTAATCCGCCAGCACAAGCTATTTAATCATCCTCATAGTCATTACCACCAACAGTATTTATTTCTGTCTCAAAAAAAACAGTATTTATTTAATCACCACTAACACTAGCTAATAATAATCATCATAGTCATTACCACCAAAACTAGCTATTTTATCATCATAGTAATATAGTGTAGCACATCATCATCCTCAAACTCATTTCTAGCTAGCTAATCACTCCTGCTGCTCTCTCTTAGGTAAAATAACATAAAACATGTATAGCTCTCCTCCTTCATCAAGCTGGAGCATGCAGATGAACCTTTCTCCTAATCGTGGGTAGCACATCTGTTTGCTGCCCCTAGTACTTCTCTGCGCTCCCCCATCACATATTTGGTCCAGTCTTGCACTATTAAGCATCCGTCGCTAATCTTGAATGCACTAAAGTAATATGTAGGATATCTTGGCCGTAAGCTGATAATACTCATGGTACCTTTAGTCTCGATCCCATAAGGCACAACATTCATCGGGAGTCCCTGTTGAAGAACATCGTATGTTAACATACTTAGCAATAAAGTTTAGTTTCAAAAATAATGTATGGAAAAGATGCACTGATGACAAATAGTAAAAATCTTACCATCCTTCCTAAATAGATGTGACCGTAGTTTATTACAAACACTATTGGTCGCACATTTTCAGTACTAACATTTCTAAATGCAGGAAGAAAATTTGTCTTGACAGTATCAAGATCCTCAAGCCATGAAACATAATGACTGAGCTCCTCGCAGTTGAGTTCAGCCCCAGGACAGTATACGGTCATGTCTACCAAGCGCTGGACATGTTTGCTTGCACCGAAATAAGCTGACAATACAAATTAGTTGTCAACTATTTTTGAATAAACAATATCAAAGATATAAATATGGTTGAGAAACTTACATAATGGTATAACTGGAGGCGTCTGCACATCGACCCAGATGTCGGTATTACCTTCAATATCATCTTCCGGACGAATATCAAAGGTGATAACCATATCAGGCTCAAATGCATAAGTCTTGCATAGTGCTCGCCATGTTTTGCATCCAAAATAGGTGTAGTCGTCTGAATTGTACAATTTTGCATGGAAAATATAACCATGCTCGGTCTTCAAGTAAACTTTCTTTTCCTCCACACTATGACTAAAACCTATCTTATCCAATACAAAAACTCTTGCATGGCAGGGGATACGCTAGTAGAATAGTAAAAAAAATAAGTGGAAGCAAATGAAGCAGATGTCATGCTTAATTACGAAAAAAGACTTGTCGCTGTGACTTACTGTATCCACTTCAAAGTTCTCGTCCAGCTTGATGCTGAAGCGCCTATCATCATCTAGGAAGATTCCGTCGCACAGGCCGTGCTCGTCTTCGCAGTATTTGCAAATACCGAAATCCTTTTCGTCGTCACACATTTCCTATGTTCATAGTTAAAACATTAATTGAAAATCGATCGAAGAAAACTACCAAGATACTCAACACAAAAATCCGGGGCACTCGATATTTCCTACATATTCTGGCACAAGTCATGCCAAAATTCACAGAAAAATCCGGCCTGACCTTTGCTAAAATAGGACATATCTAGCGCCTGAAATTTGCCGGAACGGAAATGAATCAACACTCCGGCAAAACATAGGCCACTCAGAGGTGTAACCTGCAAACATGACGGTCCACTTGGATATTGATCAACACAAGATATACATTTCAAAATATCTTATAGGACTCAAATTAGCATGCATTCAATAAGCAAAAGTAAATCATCTCATACGTCCGTACATCGTCGAATATTATCACTAATACATCACAAATAGTGTCATACATATAACATCACTAATACAACTAAAACCCTAGCACACGATGGGTATCGGCGCGGGCGGTGGACACCCACAGAGAAGGAACCATCACGGGATCATAGCTCCAGTGAGATCCCCGGAGAACCTGCCAGGTATTGGAAAACGGCCTGTGCTCCAACGCAAACAAGTAGCGACGGACGTGCACGTCCTCCTCACTGACACGGTGACGCATCACCTCCGCGGAGTCCTCGAGCCTCTCGATCGTCACTGGCCCACGCGACCACCACCAAAGAAGGTTCGAGTCAACGACAGGCTGGCTCCTCACCAACCTATGCCCCCTGGTAGGTAGAGCCTCCCAGTACCACCCCGGCGGAGCCCAGTCTCGGACATGGCCGATCTGGTCAAGCAGGTGTTGTCCTCCGCCGACTCGACGACGAGGATGCGGGATAGGCATCGTCCACGTCGAGGCGGGAAAAATTGCTTTAACTAAAAAATAGAAACAAGTTCTTACTAACTAGTTCTATTAATTCAACTAGTTCTTACTAAAAATAAACTTAACATAAATAAAAATATTCTAGTACCTAATTAGTACCTAGTTCTTAATATACAACTAAAATAAACTTACTATAAATAAAAATAAACTTAATATGCAACTAAAATATAAAGAAACCCTAGGCAGAGGTAGGGAAGAGGGAGGAGCGGGCATGCTCACCTCGGGTGCCTGCGACGAGGGAGGGGCAGGGCGGTGTCGAGGTCAGGGTCGGGGCTCGGGCGCGCGGCGGATGGCGGCTGGCATCGAGGTCGGGGTCGGGGCGGCGTCCGGGGCGGCGTTGAGGTCAGGGGCGGGGGCGGCGTTGAATCTGGGGTCGGGGCGGCGTTGAGGTCGGAGGCGGGGCGGCGTTGAGGTCGGGGGTCGGGGCGGCGTAGAGGGTGCGGAGAGCCGGCGACCGACGGGCGACGGCGGCGGCGAGAGTGGAGAGAGTTGGATTTGGGGGAAAGTGGCGTGGGGAAGGACGAACCCGTGGTTAAGTCAGAAGTAGCAGTAGCGCGTTCCGGGAAAAGCGCTGCTACTATCTTAGCTACAGCGCGTTCTCTGATACACGCTACTACTACTCATTTCTCTTTTTTCCCTTTTCCATTTAGTTTTCTTCACATTTTATTTGTTTCCTTTCACCTTATTCTATTTCTTTCATTTTCAATTACCTTTCCATTCTCTTTCCATTTAATTTTATAACCTTTAGCAGCAACGAGTTTATATTAAAACGCGCTGCTACAAACAACGTAGCGGTAGCGCGGTTCGTCATAGATCGCTACTACTACGTGTAGCCTATGGGCTAAGCCGTGGGAATTTTAGTAGTAACGTGTGTACAGCAAGATGCGCTACTGCTAGATCTTTATCTGCAGCGCGGTTACCTTAGGCTCGCTATTGCTAATTAGCACCAGCGTGCTTTTTTGACCCACGCTACTGCTAAAGTTCTGTGTATAGGGTTTTGCGTAGTAGTGTGGTTTTGTTTTTTGATTTGCAGGTAATCAAGATCTACTGTTGCATTTTCTCATCATCAGTTATACTTTATTCATGACTAGAACATGGAGGCGCGCGTTGCCGCGCCCGCCAATATTAACAAAAGAACAAAATGTTTGAGAAAATTTAGTCATAGAAAAAATTCAAGAAAATTGGAAGGTTCAAAATTACTATGTTGAATGTGGATCTGGGATGATAATTTTGAATAATTCAAATTGTGGAACGGATCGACGACTCACGTGGTCGTCGCAGGCGTGCGACAATCACTTGCACCATCGGTGTTCTCCAAGAGCACGAGGAGATCTTGTTGGAGGTATTAGAGTTACAAGGCATCGTATTAGGAATGTCAATTTGGGAAATCCATGTGCTTCAAATATCAAACAAATTTGAGTTATTTCCGCCTGTCTTCAGCATGTGCATTCAGGCCAGTTGCAGATCTTTTTGAAGGTGTAATGATCGAGAATGACCTGCTAATACCTCTGCTAGAGTGATGGCGCTTGAAGGAGGACAATTCCAAGATGAGGTCTTTGGTGAACAAGATGCTAGATCTAGGAAGAACAAAATAATTGTATGTATTCATCCATCCCATTACAAAAAAATGGATCACAACAACAAAAACAAGCATTTTGATTTTGTTGCTTCTAAGCCCTAGACATCTCGTGTTGGGTTGATACTTTCTAGTTCAAGTATCCAAAATCAGGCACAATAACTTACTGAATTTATATGGCGACACTGTGAATGTATACCCTTAACTATGTGAAAGTGTTATTCTGCTGCTGCGATGCAGATAGATCAAGCCGTTCTGAAACCTGCTAGAAAGAAAATATATTTTATTAGACACAAACAGTCATCGGCTCCTTGATCGTGTACTCGAGAATGTTTAGGCGTTTTATGCTAGTGGGGTATGCCGTGTGGCACAGATGAAATATGAACACAAAAAAATAGAGGAGAACCGACTACAGAAAAGGATACGGCGACTGGAATAAAAAGTGAAGAGATGCACCCACAATACACAAGTTAAAAGGTGCAAAGGATTAAAAATTAGGAGGAGAAAGAAGAAGCACCGGTACAGAAGCCTTTTCTGCAAATGAAGCTCTGATCTGACACCCGGTAATTACTGACATGAGAAAATTCTAACAGGTGACTCCTCATTCCTGAACAAGTATAAGTATGTAAGCAAGGAATTTGGCTGATGAACAGCAGGAGGTCAGACACGAGAAATAAGGTGGAAATGAAAGTAATCAAATGTAATATAAGCTGGATCATGCACTCGTTCCCAACCCAGCCTCTTCGCTACTGGAAATTTCAGGCTGGCGCCGATTGATTGATGGGATGATTATTCATGGTCTTCCTCCCGTTATCGTCCTTGGTCTGAGCCTAAGGAGGAAGAAGAGAAGGAGCCCAGGCCTGCATGCACGTGGAGAAGCGCCGAGGCAGGAGGAATGGCGACGGGGCAGGAAGGCAGGCACGCCGCCGTTGCGGGGAACGAGCAGTCCCTTGGGATGGGATGGGGCCTTTGCGCGCATTCGGCCTCTGCAGGGCCCGATTAAGCAGAGCACGTTTAGCTCAACCTGCGGAGCAGCAGCCCGGTTACGTGGGTCATGTAGGTCGCTGATGCAGTGAAAACGCTCCGTGCTGGGTGGGTGAATAACGGAACAATCTGGGACGTTTCTATGCTGAATCCGACGGCTGACAATGTTAAATCACTGTGGTGGCTCGTAGGTAGCTTTGTTATACTATTTTGTAATTTGGACACTTAGATTCTCATTTTATTCAATTTCCAGCAATCAACTAATATTTCGAACGAATTCTTTGTTTTGGACCTTTGGCAATCATATTCATCGTCAAATCGCATTCTAGGTATATTGTACGTACTGTTAAGTGTGTTACTTCTATCTATATTATGACTTGATATCCACATATATGTGATATAAATGGGACCCCAGGTCATTTTTGTCCTGGGTCCGCCCGCCTGGTACCTAACGGTGCTTTCAGGACGTAATTCTTTTGTGCAGCAATGAGGATAATCCTCAAGTTACGGACTCAGTCCGTGTAATTGCTTCCATCATCTTTCAACTTAGCTTTCTCTAGGAACGCATTAAAATTCAAAGGAACAGTAGCACGGTCCATTGATCTACAACAACATAGACATGTAAAATACTATCAGGTACTAAGTTCATGATAAATTAAAGTTCAATTAATCATATTACTTAAGAACTCCCACTTAGATAGACATCCCTCTAATCATCTAAGTGATCACGTGATCCAAATCAACTAAAACATGTCCGATCATCACGTGAGATGGAGTACTTTTCAATGGTGAACATCACTATGTTGATCATATCTACTATATGATTCACGCACGATCTTTCGGTCTCAGTGTTCTGAGGCCATATCTGCATATGCTAGGCTCGTGAAGTTTAACCCGAGTATTCTGCGTGTGCGAAACTGGCTTGCACCCGTTGTATGTGAACGTAGAGCTTATCACACTCGATCATCACGTGGTGTCTCAGCACGACGAACTGTAGCAACGGTGCATACTCAGGGAGAACACTTGTACCTTGAAATTTAATAAGGGGTCATCTTATAATGCTACCGACGTTCTAAGCAAAATAAGATGCATAAAGGATAAACATCACATGCAATCAAAATATGTGACATGATATGGCCATCATCATCTTGTGCTCATGATCTCCATCACTGAAGCATCGTCATGATCTCCAACGTCACCGGAGCGACACCTTGATCTCCATCTTAGCATCGTTGTCGTCTCGCCAACTATTATTACTACAACTATCTCTACCGCTTAGTGATAAAGTAAAATAATTACATGGCGATTGCATTGCATACAATAAAGCGACAACCATATGGCTCCTGCCAGTTGCCGATAACTTTGTTACAAAACATGATCATCTCATACAACAATTTATAGCACATCATACTTGACCATATCACATCAGAGCAAGCCCTGCAAAAACAAGTTAGACGTCCTCTACTTTGTTGTTGCAAGTTTTACGTGGCTGCTACGGGCTTCTAGCAAGAACCGTTCTTACCTACGCATCAAAACCACAACGATTGTTTGTCAAGTGTGCTGTTTTAACCTTCAACAAGGACCAGGCGTAGCCACACTCAATTCAACTAAAGTTAGAGAAACAGACACTCACCAGCCACCTATGTGCAAAGCACGTCAGTAGAACCTGTCTCGCGTAAGCATACGTGTAATGTCGGTCTGAGCCGCTTCATCCAACAATACCACCGAATCAAAGTATGACATGCTGCTAAGTAGTATGACTATTATCACCCACAACTATTTGTGTTCTACTCGTGCATATAACATCTACACATAAACCTGGCTCGGATGCCACTGTTGGGGAACGCAGTAAATTCAAACAATATTCCTACAATCACGCAAGATCTATCTATGTGATGTGTAGCAACGAGAGGGGAGAGTGTGTCCATGTACCCTCGTAGACCGAAAACGGAAGCGTTTAGTTAACGCGGTTGATGTAGTTGAACGTCTTCGTGATCCAACCGATCCAAGCACCGAACGTACGGCACCTCCGCGTTCAGCACATGTTCAGCTCAGAGACGTCCCTTGTACTCTTGATCCAGTTGAGGCCGAGGGAGAGTTTCATCAGCATGACGGCATGGTGACGGTGATGATGAAGTTACCGGCGCAGGGCTTCGCCTAATCACTACGATGATATGACCGAGGTGTGTAACTGTGGAGGGGGGCACCGCGCATGGCTAAAATAATTGTCAACTTGTGTGTCCTTGGGGTGCCCCCCTACCCCGTATTAAAGGAGGAGAGGGGAGGTCGGGCGGCCCTCATAGGCGCGCCAAGGGGGGAGGAATCCTCCTCCTAGTAGGAGTAGGACTCCCCCCTTTCGTAGTCCTACTAGGAGAAGAAGGAAGGAGGGGAAAGAGAAGGAAGGAGGGGGCGCCACACCTCCCCTAGTCCAATTCGGACTAGGCACATGGGGGGCGCGCGGCCAGCCCTTGGCTGCCCCTCTCTTTCTCCCCTAGGCCCAATAAGGCCCATTACTTCTCCGGTGGTTCCGATAACCCTTCCGACACTCTGGTTTTATCCAAAACTTCTCCGGAACACTTCCAGTGTTCGAATATAGTCGTCCAATATATAAATCTTTATGCCTCGACCATTTCGAGACTCCTCGTCATGTACGTGACCACATCCGGGACTCCGAACAATCTTCGGTACAACATATCACATAAACTCATAATACCAATCGTCATCGAACGTTAAGTGTGCGGAACCTACGGGTTCGAAAACAATGTATGCATGACCGAGACACGTCTCCAGTTAATAACCAATAGCGGAACCTGGATGCTCATATTGGTTCCTACATATTCTATGAAGATCTTTATCAGTCAAACCGCATAACAACATACATTGTTCCCTTTGTCATCGGTATGTTACTTGCCCGAGATTCGATCGTCGGTATCTCAATACCTAGTTCAATCTCATTACCAGTAAGTCTCTTTACTCGTTCCGTAATACTTCATCCCGCAACTAACTCATTAGTCATAATGCTTGCCAGACTTATAGTGATGAGTATTACCGAGAGGGTCTAGAGACACCTCTCCGAAACACGGAGTGACAAATCCTAATCTCAATCTATGCCAACCCAACAAACACCTTCGGAGACACCTGTAGAGCACCTTTATAATCACCCTTTTATGTTGTGACGTTTGGTAGCACACAAAGTGTTCCTCCGGTATTCCTGAGTTGCATAATCTCATATTCTGAGGAACTTGCATAAGTCATGAAGAAAGAAGTAGCAATGAAACTGACACAATCATAATGCTAAGCTATCGGATGGGTCATGTCCATCACATCATTCTCCTAATGATGTGATCACGTTCATCAAATGACAACACATGTCTATGGTAGAAACATAACCATCTTTGATTAACGAGCTAGTCAAGTAGAGGCATACTAGGGACTATAGGTTTTGTCTATGTATTCACACATGTACTAAGTTTCCGGTTAATACAATTATAGCATGAATAATAAATATTTATTATGAATTAAGGAAATAAATAATAACTTTATTATTAGGGATGAAAACAGAGCGGAAACGGACGAAACTGAGTGCTATCATATTTGTTTTCACATTTTTTGCAGAAGCGAAAACGAATACAGAAACCCCAGAAATGAATACGGAAACAGATATTACCGAAAACGGACACAGAGCAAATACAAAGCGGATACGGAAACAGAAATAGGCATTGATCGAAACTTAAAAACCCCTTGAATCATAGAGAAATACACATAAAAACAAACAAATTTAATGAGTTGTTAACATGGCTACGAAATAATATCATTATGTTAGCAACTTAGCGTAGTATTGTAGTAGTATCGGGCAATTGCGTATAGGGTCAACTAAGTACATGTGTGGTAGTAGAAGTTGGGCCTCAGATCCATTCTACTAATTGTGTCATTGTGTTCTCTTTGGTGGTTGGGTTACAAAGCAACTATAGGTCTATAGTAAAAACAGAAATTTCATACTCACGGAAATGGAAAGTTCCATTTCCATGCATGTTCCACCGAAAAACACTGTTCTGTTTTTGTGTCTGTTTCCACATTAAAAATTCCGTTTCCACTTCTGTTTTGAAAATTTCCGTTTCTGTTTCCATATTTCCTCTCCGTTTCCATTTTTTCTCCGGAAAAACGGAAAGTTTCCATTCCATTTTCATCCATATTTATTATTGCCCCTAGGGCATATTTCCTTCACCGTCCGTCAGCCCAGACGAGGGATCCGTGCCCCCTGCAACTTTGGCTCAAGCACAGGACACGCTGTATGAGCTCGTCCAGAAGCTGAGGCTCACCATGGATAAGGCGGAATGCCTAAAGCCCAAGGAAGGTATTGCTCGCGTGAACAAATGGTGGAGAATTGTTGCGTGTTCAGCTTTCATTTCGGCCATTTGTGCACATTACGCAGGTTTTGTTTATGCAGGATTTGCATTTTACTAGTCCCTAGAGATACATACCAAGTGCGTGAAGAGCCTCCTAACTATCTTTTTGTTCGTGCTCGTTAGAGTTGTGTATCGACAACCATTCACTGTCTCTTACTTTGGGTATCCTTGACCCAAAACTGATTAGTATCTAGAGTTTGAAACCTATTTAGATTTATGTAGTTCAGTTCAGGTTAGTGCTTCGAAACTGATGCTCAGTGTATGAGGAAAGATCAGTGTTTAGATTAGTGTTGTTCGTGCATTAAAGCTGATGCCCGTCTGTGGGCAAGATCAGCTAGATTTATGTAACTTAAGATTTATGTAAGGGAATGATTCAAACATAGTTCAATCGAAAAATGGTTTTATCATGAAGTAACTTTGATTATTTTCTATTTTACACCCGTGAGATGGCAGAAGGAATTTGTGCATG
Source organism: Triticum dicoccoides (assembly GCF_002162155.2). Taxonomy (NCBI): domain Eukaryota; kingdom Viridiplantae; phylum Streptophyta; class Magnoliopsida; order Poales; family Poaceae; genus Triticum; species Triticum dicoccoides. The sequence continues at coordinate 640,129,733 of NC_041387.1, forward strand.
TAACTAATCACTCCCGAATCTAATTATTTTGATTTGACCTTTGGAAAACCTCAACTTATCCTCATAACACAAGTCATTCCGAAAACCATGTCAACCGAACCAAACAGTTAAATGGCGTCAAAAGTAAGCAACTCCAATTTATGATCATCTTACGGGGCAAAGCCGCAAGACTTGTGCCGAGGGAGAGCACCTCCACCGAACTTTTAGGGCCAAAAAATTGCCATTTTCTGGAGAACAAATAGAATTCATCGGGATTTTGGCAAATCTACCCTTTTGCTTAGTAACAGCCTCAAATCCCGATGAACACGACTATGTTTGAACACGACTATGTAGGAACATATATCCCCAGAATGTTCGAGCACGGGAAGGCACTATACAGTGGTATCAATGTGTGAAATTTGCAGAAGGTCGGTCCGGATGAGCGAAAAACAACGAAAACGGTACTGCTCCCATAGGGAGAACGTGGAGGCACATAAACTTCTGCTGTGCAAATGATACTAGAAGAACGCCCGTGCATTGCAACGGGGCCACATTAACTTTAAGAGTTTAATATTACAACATTGGCGACCTTTTTTACCCACTCTCTCTCCCCCTCTCCTTCTCTCTAACACACACACATATCCATCTTATTGGGTTCGGGACCATAATCCATCTATTTCACACACACACACGCTAGTGCGTAACAATATGGATTATGTGTATTATATTTGCCACCAGAACTGAGGGAATTAATTTCATGTAAATCGGCCAGCCACAGCTCCAAGAATACGCGGAGGAGGTGGCCCGGGTCAGCGTCGGCGCCGTCCGGCGCGGGCCACGGGCCCGCTTCCAAGTGCACGTGCAATGCACGTCTTCACAAATATTATAACCAGATGTCAGAAATCACATACTAACACGATGTTGCAATCAATTTGTAATTAAAGAAGCCAAAAGTCTTTTTTCTTAAACCAGAATTCCTTATGCTGGAGTTTAAACAAACCCCACAATAACATGATCAATTTTCTTTTGCTCTACTTATCACCTAATTAAGCAAATGCATGACTTATGAAGCAGATAAGAAATCATGTTAACTTGGAACTAAAATTCCAACAAAAGAGCGAGGAACAAACCTTGTTATCATTGCTCTGAAGTCTGAACCCCCCCCCCTATTTGTTAGTGAAATGTGAGTATGCTTCGAAGATAATAATTTCTTATGCAACATATGCTTTTACATCTGAAAGAGCTACAAAATATGTTGACCTACCTATGTGCACTTCCTAAATCAAGCGGATAAAATTATTTCTATCGGCAATATAAAATACTAAACATTAGTTCGAATTGAATAATACAACAGAACTGTCATTTCTGACTTTTCATCCATCACTGAATACGAAAGAAAGGGACAATGTCCACTAACCATGCAAATATTCTGACCATGGGATATTTAGGCTGGCGTATATGGGAAATCAAAGCTAAAAATGACTCGATGAGTTAGGGATACATCAATAAATATTGTAAAAAGTGATAAAAACAAATCTGCAGCAACTCGCGACCCCACGAACTCGTATTCGCAATGAGCAAGTTAGTGAGGCCGCCACGGTAGGCTAGCACCAAGGGACAAGGGCAACAACCGCCTTCCCATCCAACCTACTGATTCTGCTGGCGCTACTTTCATCCTAAGCCCATGAGTACCGCTAGTGTGTTGCCACGGACGGAGAAACTACGAACTGAAATTTTCATCCAAATCATGAAAAATGTTAATGTTCCTCTCCTCTCCCATCCCTCGTGTGAACATACCCAATTCGTGGTTGGCTCGCTATATTCAGCGTAGCTCTGATGTGCACTGCCCTCGCTCTTGATTAGTTGTTGCAGTGCCACGCATCTACGCCAACAAGCTGGGGAAACAAATGCAAATGTTACACCGAGTCAAAATCAACCATCCCACAATCATAACAATAGAAAAGATAATAACCAAAATTTAACAGAAAAAACACTGCTTGGCTCCCAGATCCATCTCGATAGCCCTTGATCTGGCTGCTGAGCTTCTCCTAGCCGCCTCAACATCACGTCGTTACCAAACATGTAGTGGATGCCTAGTGGGACAAGGATTAAGAAATAACATGAGGTAAAAAATACGATGGCTGTCAATTCCATAAAAGGATCCAAGTAATTTGACAAAATAGATCGGGAGCATCTTGTATAATCTCAAAAAAGCAACTAAAAGTATGAGAAATGAATTGATGACAATCAGCCCCTGCTCTCATTCATGCTCGCTTTTGTAATGAGAGGCAAGGAATGGGGATACCGGGAGAAGAAAGGATCACATGGACGGCAAGCCTCCACCACCGGCAAGTGAGGCTGCTTCACATCCAATCTCCACGGCCGCCGCCTACATGGGGACGATCTCCTATGTTCACAACCGGGCTCCCAATCGGCCGTTGCCTCGCCGACCTTGACGACGAAGTAGTCCCTCCCTTCGATCCCATTCGCAACGGAGGCAACACCCATCCCAGCGGACGGGTCCGTGGTGAGATCCCTACTGGATTGTGGTCGCGCCTCCCCAAACCTCACCGGGGGACACATGAGAGGGCGTCGTTGCCATGGTCAGGCTTAGATGGGGAAAGGAGGCGACATAGCAGCAATGGCGCCTTCGCCGGGATTGGTGGCGACGGCGGTGGCGAGCGAGCGGGAGAACGGCGGCGGCGAGAGACTAGGAGGGTGGTGGCGGCAGTCCATCGGCCGTCGTGACGTGAGAGGAGGATGGGGGTGGGGCCGCGATCTGGACGTATGGAGCGTTCGAGAGGAGGGGAAGCAGGCGGCTGGGTTTTTCCATCGTGCGGGGTTTGGGGAGGTCAAACGAGAGGGTTTTTTCGTGCGGGAGGCAGAGCAACGAGGGTGGATGTAGGGACATGGGACGCGGTCGGTTGGCAGGAAAAGGAAAGCTACGCATTTTTTTAGGCAGTAGAGATGATTGATGATAAGAAAGGGAAAATCACATCAATATAAGGAAATATCCCATCAATACTTGATTGGAAAATCACATCAATATAAGAAAATATCCCATTGATACTTGATTGATTGCGATTTATTTTTTATATGGTAACTAATGTGATGGGTTTATGTGGGTGGTGAAGCGAAAAGGCAGGTGGGAGGGAGACGAAATAAAACCACCGAAATAAAACCAAGAAAGTGGTGAGGTGAAATAAAACCAGCGAAAAATAACCGGCGGACTATTCACCAACTGCTTCATTAGGAGTACAGATATATCGCCCCGCTCTGGGTGCTATCCTCGCGACCACCAACTAGTGCACGAGTGCGGGCCATAGTACATTGCGATCTTGGGAAGACTACAAAAGTTTTTCTTTCTTAGAAAATCTGTTCGTTCTCTTTAGAGTTTTCTTTCAATTTCCATTTCTAATTCAAATTTTAGAATGTTTAAAATTTCATGCAAAATATTCAAGTTTCCTACATTTACAGCTGTGTTGACCTTTTTGGAATTCATGAACGTGATTTAATTCATCATTTATTGAATCCATGTCCATTTTTTGAATTCGCAAACACGTTTTGAGTTCACTTTTTTCTATTTGGAGAAACTTTAATATTTGTAGATTTTTTTTAGTTTATAGCACCTTTTGAATTCGCCACTTTTTCAATTCATGAACATTTTTCAAAGTAGTGAGTATTTTCGGAATTTCTAAACACTTTTAGGATTGGAGGTTTTTTCAAACAGTTTGATTATTATTTTTTGAACTGATGAACCATTTAACATATTTTTGTATTAATGAATTTTAGAAAAGTAAAACGATCGAAATAAAAAAAGGGGAAAGAGACATGTGCTTCTCTCACTAGTTAGTCATTACAGTAGGTGGGGCAAATCCAGCATGGGACTGGGGTGCCGCGAACATTGTTTAAGGGCATGTACAATGGTGCTATCTTAGCAGTGCCACGTAGGATAAATGATGAGGTGGAGGAGAGAGAACCCGTAAGAAAAGGCTTGCCTTCTTTTATTTAAGAAAAGACAAGAGATGATCTTTTAGCACAATATGTCTCACCGCGTTTTTAGGAATAGCTAGTTATTGAAGATAAGGTTAAGACATGACCCATTGTAGACATCTTTTTTTGTCATATCTAAATTACATGCAAAACTTAAGATAAGACTATCTTATCAACCATTGTAAATGCCCTAAGCGATGCGCGAGGAAGTCTTGCTGAAGCTTTTTCTCCCTTGCGTTGTCTTGGGCCGGTCCATTTACCTATGCGCATGTACGTAAAAAGGAAATGCAAAAGGTGGGAACAGCGGAATATCCTATTTGACGCTCTCTGCGTCAAGCTGTCGAGGCTTCGCATATGAGCAGCCGATCAAACAGTGAACTGGGCCGGCCCATTTACAGTGTTCGCGTTTCCGGTTTTGGGAATGTTCTAGAAGGTTCCCTGAGGGAGCTCCTACTCGACATATTTTGCGTCGAACAGCCAGCGGACGCACGCAGAGACCCCGTGACTGGGCCGGCCCAATAGTGGGTGCTCTAGCAGATCAGCTATGTTGGAAAAAAAACAAAGCGAGAACAGTGTTTCAAGTAGGATTCAAACATACAACCTCGATCTTGTGTACCAGAGCAGCTAACCAGTGGTGCCAACAAACGTTACTGTACAAATGGGAGCGTGCATGCATAGAACTAACTCCAAAGCAGAATTAGGGAAGCTGTTTTGAATTTTTTGGAACTTTATCTGAAAATTCTGGTTCTTTTTAAAATCAAACAATGTTTGAAAATCTAATAATTTCTTGAACAACTCGGATCTTTTTATCAAATTTTCAAAAAATAAAATAGAAATGTGAACATTTTTCAACAGAAAGAATTTTGAAATTCCAGAATATTTGATGAAAACGAAAACATTTATTGAAATTTGAGAAACAAAAATTTAATACTGGAAACAATTTTTGAACAGTGAAAACATTTTTCTAAAATTCCAGAGTATTTTCAAAAAACTCGAATATTTATTGAATTTTGAGAACAAAATATGATAATGGGAACTGTTTTGAATTGCTGAACATTTCTCGAAATTCTTGAACATTTTTTCCAATTCTCAAACGTTTTTTGGAAACACAAACATCATTTGACAACAGGGACAGTTTTTAATATTCTGCAGTTTTTTGTAAACATGAACATCATTTGACGCACGTCTCCTTGCTTGCGTGGGGAAGCGTGCGCGGCTCGATGATAATTGCCCGGCTACTCCACGGAGATTCGGCCGGCAGCCATGCAGATGCAGAGCCGCGGACCTCAGGTAAAAAATCTTGCAGCGTCGCTGTGACCCAAGCTGCATGCGACGCCGGCTGGTTTGACTGGCCCTCGAGCACGCGATCCCCACGGCCGCGCGGACACATGCTGCGTGGTGAGTGGTCACTGGTCGGGCAACAGTACGTGGTGACCACACGATCGACAAATAAACCTAGAGCAACTTTCGCATTTTTGTATGCAATGCATGTGCACGGTACGTGAAAACCGTTAACCTGCTCCTGTTGCGCATGCACGTGCGCACGCTGCAGGGTGCTGCGCACCGTACGTGCATGTGCATGCCATTAGCTTACTTATTACTCCACAGATTTACTTACAAATCAAGTGCTGGTTTTCATTGTTTGACCCACCGATTCCCGGCTCGTCGCTCTAGTCTAATCAGCCACAGATCCCCACGGCCACTCTTCTTCCATTCCATATCGCTACACAAGTGCAGAGGGTGGTTCTCTGACCGATCGAGCACCAACAACTCATCCTTCAACTGGGATACCCCACGGCATGTACAGCCAAATTTCTGCGGTCTCCCTAATATTCACTGTACACTACTGTACAGCAGCGGTAAGCACAACACTGGATGGTAGAGGAAAATAAGGCAGATGCGGAAACAAACAAACAGTACGTTTGAATTTGGAATGTTGAGTTAGCTCAAGCGCCGTATGATATGATCTTCTCCGTTCACAATTCCTACTAATTACACCTGTTATCTTCAGGCAGTGTTAGCGTCCAACTCGGTCAGAAGCTTTCACAGTGAAAAATGAAAAAAAGCATATCGTTCTTTAAAATTGTGGAATTTTACTCAGTTAGAGCTATGGTTTAGCATCAAGAGGGAAGTTTTGTAAAAGCAACAGGAAGAATTGCTCAGATACCCGTGAGCGTATATAACTTGGGTCGTGTTATAAATGCTCTGGCTAAACCTATTGATGGGAGAGGCAAAATTGTAGCTTCCGAATCTCGCTTAATTGAATCTCCTGCTCCAAGTAAAATTTTCAGGCGTTCCGTATACGAACCTCTTCAAACAGGGCTTATTCTCGTCTTTCAAGTACCTACCCTGGTATCACCTATGTAGATTGATGGGGTAGCCCACACTCGCACACGTTCTGGACGTTTATACACACAAGGGCCAACATTTAGCGGAGAGTTCACTCCATCCCAAAAGCCTAGACTGAAAGGAGGAAGAAATCTCTCCTTATAAGCTGGTCATGGCCTCCTCCCGTAAGCGAGGTGAGACTAAACCGAGTCAGCCTCACCGGCCTACAGCAGCCCTAACATCCCATCCCCTGAGAAGCCCCTCAGGAAGGCATGGCGATGTTTCCTCTGATACCAAATGTTAGCGTCCAACTCGGTCTAGCTCACGCTCCCATACGTTCTGGACGTTTATGCGCACATGAGCCAACATTCAGCGGAGAGCCCACTCCATCCCAAAAGTCCGGACTGATAGGAGGAAGGAATCTCTCCCTTATAAGCTGGTTATGGCCTCCTCCTGTAAGCGAGATGAGACTAAACCGAGTCAGCCTCACCGGTCTACAGCAGCCCTAACAGGCAGGTACACTGGCAAGCTCAATGCCGCGAGGATCGCCTGCGTCGAATTGAATTGAACGCATCTTTTTGGGAGAAGCAAGCGTGTCCTTTTGAAATAATGGTCGTGTCGCTCGCCGGTCGAGTACGGGGAGAGACATGTACTTTCCCCAGAACCAGAACTTGATTAATTGAATTGAAATAATGGGTCCGGCCGGATCCACGGTGTCTTTTCTGGAGGTAGGGGACGACGCCAGTTCAACTGAGGGCGCGTACGTGCATACATCTCTCGGTGTTAATTTTTTTCTGTTTGTACCGTCTCCCGCGTGCAGCCTGTGCAGTGCTCTTTCTAGGCGCTAGACGCCCACAGCAGTAACTATTTTTCGGAAAGAGAGGTGGATTTGTGCATGGTAGGGCACGTACAGCCTAGCCAGAAAGCTATACTAGTAGAGTAGCACTGAATACTTACTGATCATATGCTCGTGAGGGGGAAAGGTTCAATTATATACGGCCATTCGGGCCACTGTCTGTATGTATTTACTTTTGTCTTTTCCCTATCGGTTCTGCTTTGTTGTAGTTGTAGCAGTACCACAACGCTGCTGCTGCCACTACTACCTACGGTCGAGAGCCATGCATGGATGCAAATGGAGTTTGGAGCCATGGCGCCAAGGTTTTGGCGGGAAGGGGTGGGCTTTGCGCGGTTCGAGCCGAGGGGAGACCCGAATATGCAGCAGAAGATTCTCCGCCTCGAGTTTCTCTACCCGATCAGGAGCAGCAGCAGTGCTTTTCACTCCTACTGCCCCGACTTGCGTAAATAAATTTTACACAGGCAGCGTTCTACGCACCTGCCTGAATAGCTCGTGCTCATCATGAACAGTCGTCATGCATGCATGCATGCTGGGTCCCATGGTGCAACATGTCCCAAGCACAGAAGCACTGATGTGGCCTGTGTGTGTTTATCCCAGAAGGCACTCAACTATGCTCTGGATGCTATGTTCACTGTTCTATTTCAACTGGCCTGCCTATGTATGCAGATTACCGTTGTAGAACAAACGATGCCACTTGAGCTGGTTGCTGCCTGCCTACGCAAATGCATGCATGGGATTCCATGTACAAAGCCTGCAGTTTCCCCCAAGACGAAGAGGCCAACCACTGTAGAACACAACCCATGCTGACATGCATGCGTGCATGCATGTGCATCAACGGTGGAAGTCAAAGGCTACCACCAAAATAGGGCCGAGAAGGGCAACTTTTCACGCGCACGCGGGACCGGCTTAGACGCGAAAGATTACCACTTTTAAACATGGCACGAGCAGAAGCTAACAAAAGAGTGTCCAGAAAACACTAGGGCCGGGACAATGTCAACAGCACTGGCAGGCAGGAGCGCCAGCTGCTCGATCCAGGGCCAGGGCTAGGGCCGCCACCCATACCTGATCATGCACCGCGTAGGCCGCTCTGTGTTTTGTTTCGTCCTGGCTTCCACAGTACTGTCATCGGTGTTTCTGCACTAGAGCATTCAGAATTCTAATGTGACTTTACTTTGGTGTCTGACAGTGCCAAAAGGCACTCAAAATGTAAGAAAAGTTGTGTGAAGAGAAGCACAATACACCTTTACTATAAGGATACGGATTTATTCAATGACATGGTATTGCTCATTTTTGTTTAATATCTAGCGCTCATCTAGGCTGCACAAGCACATTCACAACTATGCCAGCAAGACTGGTATGCAAAGGACGGCACAGGAGGCGCGTCAAGGGCGCGCCCCAGCCACTAGTGTGAATAATGGGCGGCGAGTACGGTGGGAAAATATATGAAGTAGAGTCTACAGGTTCAGCGCCAGTTTCGGCCTTTTTCACTGTTCGGACCTTCTAAGGAAATTTCAGCACAAAATGAACTCCTTCTAAAACTATTTTACAATCTGACCCTTTTTAGAAACGCCACAGGTTGTGGCGTTGCCGCACTATACGAAAACTCCAACCCAGCTCGCATTACTGGTCTGGTCGAGAGGCTACGTGGCAGCGCAGAAACGCCACAACGTATGATGTTGCTGGAAAACGCCAAGCCCCTTGGCATTGCTGCCCAAATGTCACACGCCAACACTAGTGGTGTTTCACTAACTTGTTCAGATTTGTTACTTATTTATAAAGGGTAGCAACGCGGGCTAGTTCGGCGTTTCTAAATAAAGATAAAACACCACGCTTGTAGCGTTATCAAAAGGGTCGAATCGTGAAATAGTTTTTGAAGGAGTTCATTTTGTGCTAAGTTTTGCTGAGAATGTCAAAACAGTGAAAAAGGCCGCCAGTTTCAGCATTTGCCGGCAGGACACGTTAGCTAAGGACTAGGACTTGGGACTAGGGATGCAAGCGGGCATTCCGCATAAGCCCGTCAAAACAGAAATTTAGTTCAAACTGAACTAAAGCTGAACCAGAAAGATTATAACTAAGTTGATTTACTTTGACTACAAAGCGGGGCGGATCGGGCGCCGCCTTGCATCCCTACTTGGGACATAGTCACTGACTGACTGCATGTCCCACCAGGCACCAGCCTGCAGTGATTTCGAACAAGAGAAGGAGAGAGATTTTAGTGAATCCAACCGCGGGGAGGTTGCATGTCACATCTTAATTATTAACGTTACATCCAACTCCGGGGAGTACTACGAAACCCGCAGAGGCTGACACTCTTCCGTTTTTCCCAACCTGTGGATGGCCCTAGCAATGCATGGCTAGCATGCATGCATCAATGGTGGAAGTCGAACGCCAGCACCAAAATAAGCCCGAGAATGGCAACTTTTCACGCGAAAGCCGACTGCTTTTAAAGATAGCGCGAACTGGAAGTAACAAAAGAGTGTTCAGAGCGAATAGGGCCGAGCGGTAGACAATGGCAACAGCACTGGCAGGCGCGCCAGCTGCTCGATCTATGGCCAGGGCTACGGCCGCCACCCATACCTGATCATGCACCATGGGCCGATCCGTGTTTTGTTTCGTGCGGGCTTCCACAGTACTGTGCTTACGTGCGTGGCATGAATGAGAAGGTCGACTTGATCGAGCTGGTTTGCCGTTGAATCCTCATTCTACCTATCGCTTGGGTTGTCAGGATAGTCTGAAGAAACCGACGTGCGTGCATAGCCGGGCACTGAGGCCAACTTCACCGAGCGACCCCAAACGGACGTCCGTTTTGTCTGGATTCTGTCCGTTTGGGTAGGGCAATGGGGTCGTGTCCGGGTCTGTCCTGAAATGCGGTGGCCGTGCACCCAGCACGCGGCCGCATCCATTTGCCCCATCTCGTCCGCCAGAGTCTAAAAATGCCCATATTTTCATATGAAAACAAGTTTGCACGTCCAAATATTAATTGTTTGAAAATTAAAATAGTTTTACAACCAAATCGAAATTGCCTTGAATGAACATAAAACAAACCAATACATCTATCGGTTGCCAACATGCTCCCACACGTGCTCAACCAAGTCATTTTGAAGAGCCCTGTGAGTGTGCCAGTCACACAGCTCACGAAGGAACTGGCAGAACTCATCAAACGTGGCCGGTTCTTGGTGCAGGGGCTCAACATTTTGAAAACTATCACGTTATTTGAAGCAAATTCGGAAACAATTGGAGAAAATGGAAAATAATCAAAAGTATGACCCTGCCAGCCCAGCTTAGGCCGAAAAGGGACTTTTCGGCCAGGTGTTGGCCGAAAACGTGTTCATCGGCCCGCCATTGACCGAAGATGGGCTCCTCTGGGCCGAAGACTAGTCGTCGGTGCGGGCCCGGCCGAAAATAGTAACTTCGGCCAGCAGAACACCGAAGTAGGCCTTTTCGGCCAAGCCCAGGCCAAAGTGGGTCGTTTTCGTCTAATCACAGGCCAAAGTGTACTTCGGCCACCAGTCGGCCGAAAAGGCTGGATAAGCAGCCAGCCGAGCGCCCGTGTTCTTCTTTCGTTGTTGTTCTTCTTTCTCTGCTTTCTCTTTCTCGTTCTTCTCTGTAGCTCGCCACCCCACTCCGATATCCTCCATTAGCCACCCATTTTCACATCCAAGCCACAGAGTCGATAGATCGTAGCAAACTCTGACGGCCTACGGTGTTTTTTTTGCTATGGGATAGTTTTTGATGTGTTTGGGGGGGAGTAGCCATGGTGGGGAGGAGGACGTGGGGATGGGCAGTAGGTAGTGGTGACGAGGAGCAGCAGCTGTGGTGGAGGAGGTGCGGCTTGCACTAGTAGAAAAAGGGTCAAATGTGAAGCACATTAGTGCCGGTTTGTAAAAAACCGGCACTAATGTGATCAATAGTGCCGGTTCGTGGCTGCGATCAATAGTACCGATTCGTGTTGAGCCTTTAGTACCGGGTCGTACCACGAACCGATACTAAAAGGGTAGTGGCAGGCCTGTTTGGAATTTTTTAGAATCCTCAAATTCGAAAAGGAAAAAAAGATATGGTCAAATTTCAGTTTTTTAAAAAAAAATTGGTTAAATTTGGTCAAACTACTTATTTAAGAAGTATTAATGTTACTACATAATTATTCAAGAATATTAGTGTTACTAAATAATTATTTCAATTTTTTGAATTTTGGTCAAACTATGGTCAACCTTATTCAAGAAATATTAGCATTACTAAATAATTACTGTTTTTTTAGAATAATAGTTTCAAAGTCAAACTGTGAAATGTGTGACTTCATGCTCAAGCTAAACTCCCGAGGGTTAATAGGATTGACATCTTACTATTGTCAGGAAAACAACAAGTGCAGACTCGGAAACGAAGGAGAATAGAACCCGCAAGTTAAGCGTGCTCGGGTGGAGTAGTGAGAGGGATGGGTGACCGGTCGGGAAGTTAGATGATTTGGAATGAGTGATCCACACTTGAGCAGTTAAGAGAGGTGATTAGAGACTAAATCATCAAATAATTCAGAAAAAATAAAAATCGAAAAAAAATCAATTTTTTTTTCCAAAATTCAAAAAAAAAACAGTACCGGTTGGTAACAGCAACCGATACTAAAGGTCCCCCATACTAGGGCACGAGCTCACGCCACGTGGTGGCACTTTAGCGTCGGTTCGTGCCGAACCGGTACTAAAGGGGGGGGGGGCTTTAGTGCCCACACTTTAGTGCCGGTTCCATAACCGACACTAAAGGCCCTTACAAACCGGTTTTAAAGCTTCGTTTTCTACTAGTGTTGGGGGGTGACCGGAGTATAGAGGGTACATCCACTGGAGGCATTTTAGCGCATAGTTTGTGTAGCGGGTAATATTAGTGTTCGTTGTGATTAATGAGAAGATGACATTGTCTGACAGGTGAAAATGTCTGAATCAGTAAATCTAACTGTTTACTACGGCGCTGGTAATGTTCGATATAATGAGTTGGGGGTTGATCTTAGCGAGTTTAAAAATGGCGTCATGACATTAGCAGACCCGGACAGACTGGACATTAGACAGTTGAAGTACTGGTTGACAACTAGTTTCGGTCTGGATCCCGAAGTATGTTCCGTCAGTATTCTGGCATTGTGGACCAAATCCTGTAAAAATGTCAAGTGGGAGTTGATGCCGGTAGATAGGAGCCAACATTGGTTGTCCCTGTTAAGGCGCTGCCGAGACCGAAGTATCCACCCATATGCACTTGTGCAACCTGTGCCGAAGGAGCAGAATACCATAGAACTCCACAGGGGGTATGAACCCGGCCAAGGCAGTGAAGTGGCTAACGAGATTGTTTTATCCGGGTCACAACCAGAAGATGTGGATGCTAGCCAACCCGAGAAAGAGTCGGAGTACGTGCCACACAATGTTTGTGGTCCTGATACTTGGCAGAGTAGCCAGCTGATAATATTAGCTGGTTCTGGTTTTGCTGATGGGGATGAGGAAGGGGATGAAATGCAGAGGGCGATGGAGGAAGAGAACGAGTATGGTTTGGCGGAGGAACTGGATTCTAAAAATTCTGAGGATGAAGTGGAGGTACCAATTCATTCTTCATGGGATCAGGACATATCCACCGGCCTTACGGTCAACGATGGCCATGAGACTGCATGGCAGTATAATCTGAACCAAGTACAGATAGGGGCTATGTTTGATACAAAGAAAAAACTGAAGTATGCGGTGATAAAGTGGGCTATGTGTATGCAGAGGGTTTTCCGGACACATATATCAAGTCCAACAAACTATACTGTGAAATGTGTTGAAACAGGTTGTCCTAGGAAGGTGCACAGGCACGTGCCGAAGTATGACATCCACTGGGTTGTCACCAATGTCGTCCCACATAATTGTGTGAGGAAGAACCTGCTGGTGAAGCATCCGAACCTGACTTCAACTCTCATTGCGCAACTCATGTATACTAAGATAGTAGAGAAGAAAGATATGGAAGCAAAACACATCCAGACAACAGTGAAGGTTAGATGAAATTGTGTCATTCCTTACGGGAAGGCTTGGAGGGCTAAACAGAAGGCTATGGAGGAAAGCTTTGGGATGTTCTTCGACTCATATGATAATGTTGTCCGTCTCCTTGGCTGCCTGAAGGAGAGGAATCCCGACACTTATGTGAAGGTACAACACATGAGGTTGCTGAGTATACCAGATTTCAAGGTGTTGAAACGGGTGTTCTTCTCTTTCTCTATGTGCATTGAAGCTTTCCAGCATTGTCCTCCTGTTATGTTTGTGGATGGTACATTCCTGACCGGTCAGTATAGAGGGTACATCCACTGGAGGCATTTTAGCGCATAGTTTGTGTAGCGGGTAATATTAGTGTTCGTTGTGATTAATGAGAAGATGACATTGTCTGACAGGTGAAAATGTCTGAATCAGTAAATCTAATTGTTTACTACGGCGCTGGTAATGTTCGATATAATGAGTTGGGGGTTGATCTTAGCGAGTTTAAAAATGGCGTCATGACATTAGCAGACCCGGACAGACTGGACATTAGACAGTTGAAGTACTGGTTGACAACTAGTTTCGGTCTGGATCCCGAAGTATGTTCCGTCAGTATTCTGGCATTATGGACCAAATCCTGTAAAAATGACAAGTGGGAGTTGATGCCGGTAGATAGGAGCCAACATTGGTTGTCCCTGTTAAGGCGCTGCCGAGACCGAAGTATCCACCCATATGCACTTGTGCAACCTGTGCCGAAGGAGCAGAATACCATAGAACTCCACAGGGGGTATGAACCCGGCCAAGGCAGTGAAGTGGCTAACGAGATTGTTTTATCCGGGTCACAACCAGAAGATGTGGATGCTAGCCAACCCGAGAAAGAGTTGGAGTACGTGCCACACAATGTTTGTGGTCCTGATACTTGGCAGAGTAGCCAGTTGATAATATTAGCTGGTTCTGGTTTTGCTGATGGGGATGAGGAAGGGGATGAAATGCAGAGGGTGATGGAGGAAGAGAACGAGTATGGTTTGGCGGAGGAACTGGATTCTAAAAATTCTGAGGATGAAGTGGAGGTACCAATTCATTCTTCATGGGATCAGGACATATCCACCGGCCTTACGGTCAACGATGGCCATGAGACTCCATGGCAGTATAATCTGAACCAAGTACAGATAGGGGCTATGTTTGATACAAAGAAAAAACTGAAGTATGCGGTGATAAAGTGGGCTATGTGTATGCAGAGGGTTTTCCGGACACATATATCAAGTCCAACAAACTATACTGTGAAATGTGTTGAAACAGGTTGTCCAAGGAAGGTGCACGGGCACGTGCCGAAGTATGACATCCACTGGGTTGTCACCAATGTCGTCCCACATAATTGTGTGAGGAAGAACCTGCTGGTGAAGCATCCGAACCTGACTTCAACTCTCATTGCGCAACTCATGTATACTAAGATAGTAGAGAAGAAAGATATGGAAGCAAAACACATCCAGACAGCAGTGAAGGTTAGATGAAATTGTGTCATTCCTTATGGGAAGGCTTGGAGGGCTAAACAGAAGGCTATGGAGGAAAGCTTTGGGATGTTCTTCGACTCATATGATAATGTTGTCCGTCTCCTTGGCTGCCTGAAGGAGAGGAATCCCGGCACTTATGTGAAGGTACAACACATGAGGTTGCTGAGTATACCAAATTTCAAGGTGTTGATACGAGTGTTCTTCTCTTTCTCTATGTGCATCGAAGCTTTCCAGCATTGTCCTCCTGTTATGTTTGTGGATGGTACATTCCTGACTGGTCAGTATAGAGGGTACATCCACTGGAGGCATTTTAGCGCATAGTTTGTGTAGCGGGTAATATTAGTGTTCGTTGTGATTAATGAGAAGATGACATTGTCTGACAGGTGAAAATGTCTGAATCAGTAAATCTAACTGTTTACTATGGCGCTGGTAATGTTCGATATAATGAGTTGGGGGTTGATCTTAGCGAGTTTAAAAATGGCGTCATGACATTAGCAGACCCGGACAAACTGGACATTAGACAGTTGAAGTACTGGTTGACAACTAGTTTCGGTCTGGATCCCGAAGTATGTTCCGTCAGTATTCTGGCATTGTGGACCAAATCCTGTAAAAATGTCAAGTGGGAGTTGATGCCGGTAGATAGGAGCCAACATTGGTTGTCCCTGTTAAGGCGCTGCCGAGACCGAAGTATCCACCCATATGCACTTGTGCAACCTGTGCCGAAGGAGCAGAATACCATAGAACTCCACAGGGGGTATGAACCCGGCCAAGGCAGTGAAGTGGCTAACGAGATTGTTTTATCCGGGTCACAACCAGAAGATGTGGATGCTAGCCAACCCGAGAAAGAGTCGGAGTACGTGCCACACAATGTTTGTGGTCCTGATACTTGGCAGAGTAGCCAGCTGATAATATTAGCTGGTTCTGGTTTTGCTGATGGGGATGAGGAAGGGGATGAAATGCAGAGGGTGATGGAGGAAGAGAACGAGTATGGTTTGGCGGAGGAACTGGATTCTAAAAATTCTAAGGATGAAGTGGAGGTACCAATTCATTCTTCATGGGATCAGGACATATCCACCGGCCTTACGGTCAACGATGGCCATGAGACTCCATCGCAGTATAATCTGAACCAAGTACAGATAGGGGCTATGTTTGATACAAAGAAAAAACTGAAGTATGCGGTGATAAAGTGGGCTATGTGTATGCAGAGGGTTTTCCGGACACATATATCAAGTCCAACAAACTATACTGTGAAATGTGTTGAAACAGGTTGTCCTAGGAAGGTGCACGGGCACGTGCCGAAGTATGACATCCACTGGGTTGTCACCAATGTCGTCCCACATAATTGTGTGAGGAAGAACCTGCTGGTGAAGCATCCGAACCTGACTTCAACTCTCATTGCGCAACTCATGTATACTAAGATAGTAGAGAAGAAAGATATGGAAGCAAAACACATCCAGACAGCAGTGAAGGTTAGATGAAATTGTGTCATTCCTTATGGGAAGGCATGGAGGGCTAAACAGAAGGCAATGGAGGAAAGCTTTGAGATGTTCTTCGACTCATATGATAATGTTGTCCGTCTCCTTGGCTGCCTGAAGGAGAGGAATCCCGACACTTATGTGAAGGTACAACACATGAGG
>NC_041387.1:640146015-640157175 GCF_002162155.2 Triticum dicoccoides
TGCTGAGTATACCAGATTTCAAGGTGTTGAAACGAGTGTTCTTCTCTTTCTCTATGTGCATCGAAGCTTTCCAGCATTGTCCTCCTGTTATGTTTGTGGATGGTACATTCCTGACCGGTCAGTATAGAGGGTACATCCATTGGAGGCATTTTAGCGCATAGTTTGTGTAGCGGGTAATATTAGTGTTCGTTGTGATTAATGAGAAGATGACATTGTCTGACAGGTGAAAATGTCTGAATCAGTAAATCTAACTGTTTACTACGGCGCTGGTAATGTTCGATATAATGAGTTGGGGGTTGATCTTAGTGAGTTTAAAAATGGCGTCATGACATTAGCAGACCCGGACAGACTGGACATTAGACAGTTGAAGTACTGGTTGACAACTAGTTTCGGTCTGGATCCCGAAGTATGTTCCGTCAGTATTCTGGCATTGTGGACCAAATCCTGTAAAAATGTCAAGTGGGAGTTGATGCCGGTAGATAGGAGCCAACATTGGTTGTCCCTGTTAAGGCGCTGCCGAGACCGAAGTATCCACCCATATGCACTTGTGCAACCTGTGCCGAAGGAGCAGAATACCATAGAACTCCACAGGGGGTATGAACCCGGCCAAGGCAGTGAAGTGGCTAACGAGATTGTTTTATCCGGGTCACAACCAGAAGATGTGGATGCTAGCCAACCCGAGAAAGAGTCGGAGTACGTGCCACACAATGTTTGTGGTCCTGATACTTGGCAGAGTAGCCAGCTGATAATATTAGCTGGTTCTGGTTTTGCTGATGGGGATGAGGAAGGGGATGAAATGCAGAGGGTGATGGAGGAAGAGAACGAGTATGGTTTGGCGGAGGAACTGGATTCTAAAAATTCTGAGGATGAAGTGGAGGTACCAATTCATTCTTCATGGGATCAGGACATATCCACCGGCCGTACGGTCAACGATGGCCATGAGACTCCATCGCAGTATAATCTGAACCAAGTACAGATAGGGGCTATGTTTGATACAAAGAAAAAACTGAAGTATGCGGTGATAAAGTGGGCTATGTGTATGCAGAGGGTTTTCCGGACACATATATCAAGTCCAACAAACTATACTGTGAAATGTGTTGAAACAGGTTGTCCTAGGAAGGTGCACGGGCACGTGCCGAAGTATGACATCCACTGGGTTGTCACCAATGTCGTCCCACATAATTGTGTGAGGAAGAACCTGCTGGTGAAGCATCCGAACCTGACTTCAACTCTCATTGCGCAACTCATGTATACTAAGATAGTAGAGAAGAAAGATATGGAAGCAAAACACATCCAGACAGCAGTGAAGGTTAGATGAAATTGTGTCATTCCTTATGGGAAGGCATGGAGGGCTAAACAGAAGGCAATGGAGGAAAGCTTTGAGATGTTCTTCGACTCATATGATAATGTTGTCCGTCTCCTTGGCTGCCTGAAGGAGAGGAATCCCGACACTTATGTGAAGGTACAACACATGAGGATGCTGAGTATACCAGATTTCAAGGTGTTGAAACGAGTGTTCTTCTCTTTCTCTATGTGCATCGAAGCTTTCCAGCATTGTCCTCCTGTTATGTTTGTGGATGGTACATTCCTGACCGGTCAGTATAGAGGGTACATCCATTGGAGGCATTTTAGCGCATAGTTTGTGTAGCGGGTAATATTAGTGTTCGTTGTGATTAATGAGAAGATGACATTGTCTGACAGGTGAAAATGTCTGAATCAGTAAATCTAACTGTTTACTACGGCGCTGGTAATGTTCGATATAATGAGTTGGGGGTTGATCTTAGTGAGTTTAAAAATGGCGTCATGACATTAGCAGACCCGGACAGACTGGACATTAGACAGTTGAAGTACTGGTTGACAACTAGTTTCGGTCTGGATCCCGAAGTATGTTCCGTCAGTATTCTGGCATTGTGGACCAAATCCTGTAAAAATGTCAAGTGGGAGTTGATGCCGGTAGATAGGAGCCAACATTGGTTGTCCCTGTTAAGGCGCTGCCGAGACCGAAGTATCCACCCATATGCACTTGTGCAACCTGTGCCGAAGGAGCAGAATACCATAGAACTCCACAGGGGGTATGAACCCGACCAAGGCAGTGAAGTGGCTAACGAGATTGTTTTATCCGGGTCACAACCAGAAGATGTGGATGCTAGCCAACCCGAGAAAGAGTCGGAGTACGTGCCACACAATGTTTGTGGCCCTGATACTTGGCAGAGTAGCCAGCTGATAATATTAGCTGCTTCTGGTTTTGCTGATGGGGATGAGGAAGGGGATGAAATGCAGAGGGTGATGGAGGAAGAGAACGAGTATGGTTTGGCGGAGGAACTGGATTCTAAAAATTCTGAGGATGAAGTGGAGGTACCAATTCATTCTTCATGGGATCAGGACATATCCACCGGCCTTACGGTCAACGATGGCCATGAGACTCCATGGCAGTATAATCTGAACCAAGTACAGATAGGGGCTATGTTTGATACAAAGAAAAAACTGAAGTATGTGGTGATAAAGTGGGCTATGTGTATGCAGAGGGTTTTCCGGACACATATATCAAGTCCAACAAACTATACTGTGAAATGTGTTGAAACAGGTTGTCCTAGGAAGGTGCACGGGCACGTGCCGAAGTATGACATCCACTGGGTTGTCACCAATGTCGTCCCACATAATTGTGTGAGGAAGAACCTGCTGGTGAAGCATCCGGACCTGACTTCAACTCTCATTGCGCAACTCATGTATACTAAGATAGTAGAGAAGAAAGATATGGAAGCAAAACACATCCAGACAGCAGTGAAGGTTAGATGAAATTGTGTCATTCCTTATGGGAAGGCTTGGAGGGCTAAACAGAAGGCTATGAAGGAAAGCTTTGGGATGTTCTTCGACTCATATGATAATGTTGTCCGTCTCCTTGGCTGCCTGAAGGAGAGGAATCCCGACACTTATGTGAAGGTACAACACATGAGGTTGCTGAGTATACCAGATTTCAAGGTGTTGAAACGAGTGTTCTTCTCTTTCTCTATGTGCATCAAAGCTTTCCAGCATTGTCCTCCTGTTATGTTTGTGGATGGTACATTCCTGACCGGTCAGTATAGAGGGCAAATCCTGACTGCTATTGGTGTGGACAGGAACAATCAAATCATCCCACTTGCCATGGCATTTGTGGAGGGTGAGAACTTTGCCAGCTGGGTATGGTTCTTCCGGCAAGTGAAAATTGCCATCGTGAAGGACCGAGCAAACGTGTGTGTCATTCATGACAGACATGCTGGTATATTGAAGGCCATGAAGACACTACGTAATCCAATAGTTGACGAACCAACACCTTGGAGGGACTTGCAGAGCCGGTGGTGCATGCGCCATCTTGGGGCTAATTTTTTCTCACAGTTCAAGAACAAGCGTTGATGAACTTGTTCAAAAAATTATGCAAGCAGAGCCAGCAACGCAAATACGGATTTAGTTGGTCAAAACTAGATGATTTTACTAAGAAGCAGGTCCGTGCGAGGAAGAAAATGGAAGAAGATCAGGTTAAATTAGCAGCACTCATCGCGGAGCTAGAGGAGCCAGTAGGTCTTTGTGACTTGCCAGCAATTGACCCTCCTAATACTACGAGAAAGAAGGGAAGGCCAATAAAGAATTTTTCTGAGTGGATAGAGAAAGAGCCTCCAGTGAATTGGTCTTTGCTGCATGACACCCATGGAGCTAGGTATGGCCACATGACAACCAATCTTGCCACTCACATCTATTGTGCTGAGAGGGAATAGAGCATTTCCACTCACATCTATTGTGGAGGTTGTATTCCATGGCACTTTGAGATATTTTAGAGAAAGGCACGAGTTAGCAAAGAAGCATATTGAAGATAATCCCAACACACTTTATCGTAGCCATGTCATGGAATACATGGCAAAGAAGATAGAGAAAGCAAAGAAGCACATTGTCAGACTCATAGGGAATCAAGAAAGGAGGTATGAGGTTCAGCTTCCTACCGATGGTTTTGGTTCTGGACATGAGCTGAAGACACTGAGGTAAAAATTGGAACGGAATTTTATCCAACGTGTGAGTGTACATGCAACAAACCGAAGTTGTTGCACCTACGTTACTCTCATGTGTTGGCTGCATGTGGCCAGATTAAGTTGGATGCTATCTCCTTCGTGTCCCCATACTATTTAAAAGAGGCAGTGCTCAACACATGGACATGTCAGATGATAGGGTTTAGAGTCGTCGGCAATTTCAACAAGGTAAAAGACGACGATAGAGTATTCATCCCGCATCCAGACCTTCGGCGAACAAGTAGGGGCAGATGAAAGGCCCGTCGCATCCGAAACGACATGAACCAATCTGAAGCTGGTGGAGCAACCAGACAATGTTTGTTATGCGTGGCTTATGGGCATAGGATGAAATATTGTCCCGACCTGAACAAAGATGGTGCTTCCACATCGACGAGTGCTTCCAGATCGACGACTGCGACAACAGGAGCAAGAGGCGGACGTGGTCGTGGTAGTCGAGGCCGAAGGGGCGGACGAGGAAGAAATAACTCGGAAGCTATATAATGTGCCGTACTGTGTTTTAATATGTAATATGTCAGGACTATGTTTTAATTTATAATATGTCAGGACTATTTTTTAGTTTGTAATATGTGAGGACTATGTTTTAATTTGTAATATGTGAGGACTATGTTTTAATTTGTAATATGCCTTACTATGGTTTATTTTGTAATATGTGAGGACTGTGTTTTAATTTATAATATGTCAGGACTATTTTTTAGTTTGTAATATGTTTGTACTATGTTTTATTTGCACCTAAGATTTGTTGTTTGAATTGTAGATATGTCTTCGTATCCGTTGCTTAATGGTAACATCGATAGAAAGCACCGGGGCGCCCTTATGGAAGCGGGCAACCACTTAGACGTGTTGGTCACTCGTACCCCAAAGACTAACTGGATGATACACGATTCATGGGTTGATAGGTATGTGTGCATATAATGGAATCCATATAATGACTTACTATGTTTGACATACTTTTCATAGCCGCTAACAATCTCTTTATTTTGTAGGTTAATTTGGGCTGGACTTCTACCCTTGGCACGTCTGGTTGAGGGTACATTGGATGAGTGGGTTGATGGTCCGGACTTAGATGAGGCAGGTGAACCATTGCAGTTACACAAGAGGCAAGTGAAACGTTTCTCTTACGACAAGTCACTCCTTACCTGCTTAGTAGATAGATGGAGACCAGAGATACATATGTTTCACTTTCCCTGGGGAGAGATGGCGCCTACTTTACAGGATGTGTCTTACTTGTTGGGATTACCTCTGGCCGGTGCTGCCATAGGTCCCTTAGAGGCAGAATCTGGTTGGCAAGCAGCGATGCAGACCTGTTTTTTGGTTGCGGTGCCGACTGCTAGGGCCATAGACAACGATCCTCACGGACCTCTTTTTAGATGGTTGGGCCAGTTCCAGGTAACCTTCACGACCACTTAAACAAATGTTTTTTTAGTTGCCCGATGTTCATACAATCATTATGTTTCTATGTAGATTGCCTCGTTAGGATATCCCCATGTTCAGTTGTCGGAGGCACAGATTGACCGGTCCCTAGAGGCATATATTCTTTGGCTGTTTGGCAAGATGATGTTTACAGAGAACCACATGACCACTGTCGATGCACGACTCATCGGTATTGCACGAGAGATAGCTGATGCACGTTGCCCTGGGGATATTCTGCAGAGGAGTTTTGGTTCTGCTGTGTTAGCGGCTACATACAGAGGCCTGTGCAAAGCTTGCTTGTTGAAGTCTAGAAAATCTAGTATTATTGGATGTCCATTGTTGTTGCAGCTCTGGTCATACGAGAGATTCCCTATTGGACGACCCTATGTCTACGTTGATAAACCTTTTGGTTTGGAGGACTTAGCTGGGGCTTATGTGCCTGCTATCGGCGACTTGCCTACTATGGGATCTGTTTGGGCACGGCGAGAGGTACTTTTATATTAAGTAACAATTAATTCAATTATTTCTTGACATTCAATAGTATTACTAATGCTTATTTGTTGTCATGCACAGAGACAGTTTGCGCACAGCCAGGTTAGGGGATGCTACCCGTCCTTCACGGCGCAGTTTGATAGTTTGCACGAGGATCAAGTTATCTGGGAGCCATACTCGCCTCGGGCTATATCATCAAGGTGCCCAGTTGGGTTTTCTGGATTGTGCACTAGAGATCGGCACTATTGGATGACCAAGGCCAAGTTGGTGTTCGACGTGACGGTTGAAGAGATGGATCTTCATAGGGTGATGAGACAGTTCGGTCTATATCAAGAGCCTGAGATTCCAGATATTCCACACTTGCGAGAACACGTGCACAAGTAAGTACTAATACTATTTTAGTTGTCAGCTCTGCATTCATAATATACCTAATCATGTATCGTGCATGTCAATCTCAGGGAAAGTCCCTAGGAGGAAACAAGTCCATGGCTTATTGGCTTAAGACCATTACCCCCACTACTAGGAAAAAGCCTACTAATGGCGCACTCATTTTTCCTACTAATGGCGCATTACCAGTGCGCCATTAGTAGCACGCCACTAGAATTTTTTACTAATGGCGCACCACTGGTGCACCATTAGTATCTGGTATACTAATGGCGCACTGCCTGGTATACTAATGGCGCACCAGGCAGTGCGCCATTAGTTTTGCCCACACTGCGCCACTAGTGTCTTCTATACTAATGGCGCATCACATTGTAGTGCGCCATTAGTAACAATTTTTTTAATTTTTTTTCTTAATCTCAGGTCACTATTTCACCTATGAGATATCCAACACATATATATACAACAAGCATCCATATAACAATCATAGCCAACACACAAGTTCCATCATATATACATACATAGCCAACACACAAGTTCCATCATATATACATACATAGCCAACACATAGTTCCATCGTTACATATTACAAAAGTTTCACATTGTTCATCCAACACCGTTATCCATCAATTCACAAAAGTTTCACATTGATACAAAATAAAAACACAAATGGAAAAGAAGCACTCCATCCACGCAAGCTTCCGTCAATTAAATCAAATCTGCAAAATGATAAACAAGAAGTTAGAAGAAGAAAAAGAAGAAGACTAGAAGAATACTAGAAGAAGAAGAACACTAGAAGAAGAATAAGAAGAATTTTGGAAAATAAGAAGAATAAGAAGAAGACTATAAGCTTATTATGTAAACTTGATCATTTTGTGCTAACATAAGTTATTTTGGAGCTAACCTATAGGAAACTAAGCATATAAGCTCTAAGTTAGTATATTAGAGCCAACTTAGGTAAAATGAAGCTAACCTATGTCATTTTGGAAAAGAAGAAGAATAAGAAAAAGACTATAAGTTTATTATGTGAACTTGATCATTTTGTGCTAACATAAGTTATTTTGGAGCTAACCTATAGGAAACTAAGCATATAAGCTCTAAGTTTGTATATTAGAGCCAACTTAGGTAAAATGAAGCTAATTTATGTCATTTTGGAATAGAAGAAGAATAAGAAAAAGACTATAAACTTATTATGTAAACTTGATCATTTTGTGCTAACATAAGTTATTTTGGAGCTAACTATAGGAAACTAAGCATATAAGCTCTAAGTTTGTATATTAGAGCCAACTTAGGTAAAATGAAGCTAACCTATGTCATTTTGGAAAAGAAGAAGAATAAGAAAAAGACTATAAGCTTATTATGTAAACTTGATCATTTTGTGCTAACATAAGTTATTTTGGAGCTAACCTATAGGAAACTAAGCATATAAGCTCTAAGTTAGCATATTAGAGCCAACTTAGGTAAAAATGAAGCTAACCTATAGGAAACTAAGCATATTAGAGATAACATAGGTAACTAAGTATATATATATCATTTTGGATAACTAACCTATAGGAGATCTGACATACCTGACAAAGTTCAGTTCTCATGCACTGTTCGTCTCCTTCTTCTCCTTCCTCTCCCTGATGTGCCTAGAGCGGCGAGGCGGTGGAGGCAATGGAGGCAGTGGGATGTAGTCTTCTACCACAATTGGCGTGGTTATGTCGCCCAGCTGTGGGATCGCCGGCGCCACCACCGGTGCGTGGTCATTGTCAGGCACCACCACCATCGCGAGGCCACCTTCAGGCACGACCATCGCTAGGTCATCCTCAGCCACCTCCATCTCTTGCCCATGGTCAGCCACCTCCATCTCTTGCCCATGGTCAGCCACCACCATCTCTTGCCCTTGGTCAGCCACCACCAGCGCTAGGTCATCCTCAGCCTGATGCCCATCGTCATCCTGCAGCTCCTCATCCTCACTCAGCTCCTCTTCTCCCGCACTCCAGTCCGGATCATCCTTCTTGTTGTCTATGCTGCTGTTAGAATCGCTGCTGCTTTCGCTACAGCTAGAATCGCTGCTGCTTTCGCTACAGCCATAGTCGCTGCTGCTTTGGCTGTAGCCAGTGTCACTGCTGCTGCTCCCATTACCTGTCCAAAATGCAACAATGACCGTTAACAATCGACGTGAGACAAAGCCAAATGTAGAGGAATAAGAAGAGGCAGAACGTACCGGCATCATCATCGGCAGCATAGCGCATGCAACACATAGTCGTGTTGAACACCTTCACGATGAGCATGGTGGTGTCGTCGTCGTACCTGAAGAGAAGAAAGTACCCCAGCCGCAGGTCGTAGGCACGGTAGAACTTCTCCCACCCACAAGACAAGTACATGTGGCCCTTCTTGATCACCAACTGCACATCCCACTGCCTGCGAAACCCGCTGCCGGCCTGTCGCAGCTTCACATTATTTGGCGGATCTTCACCCATCAGCATGTTCATAAAATTGTCAGGCAGCCTCTACAGTTTGGGACAATGAGTGATGTAGCAAACAACAGATATCATAATGAGATGGGTGAAGGGGAGATCTCTCGTTTTATATACCTGCGTCATGGATGATACTGAAGTCTCAAGTATGATAGTGAAGAACTCGGAAGCATCCAACTCGTACTGCGGTGTCGCAGAGCGGCGGTGGCTGCTTCCCGCCATCTCTGATAAGCAGCAGAAGAGACCAATTAATACCCTTACAACAAATCATAAAACATGCATGATAACAGGCATTAGTCGCAAGTACCCCATATGTCCTATTTTTAGCAAAGTCATGCTAAAATTCACGGAAAATTTCAGCACGACCTTTGCTGAAAATAGGACATATGGAGTACCCGAATTTGCCGGAACGGAAGTTAATCGACATTCCGACAAACTCAAGGGCCTCTCGGGGTACCTGCAATTTCATGATAAACTGCCAACAACATAGCAAGCCAGAAGATACAAGTTAAACTTAAGCTAGAAGATACAAGTTGAACACACACCAGGCAGTTTTTATAATATTAAGCTAGAAGATACAAGAAGGGGAGCCTTGGCGCAGTGGTAAAGCTGCTGCCTTGTGACCATGAGGTCATGGGTTCATGTCCTGGAAACAGCCTCTTACAGAAATGTAGGGAAAGGCTGCGTACTATAGACCCAAAGTGGTCGGACCCTTCCCTGGACCCTGCGCAAGCGGGAGCTACATGCACCAGGTTGCCCTTTTTTTAAGCTAGAAGATACAAGTTGAACACACACCAGACAGTCCCAACAAGCTTAACAAGATACACACAGTCTTGGTGCAGGCCAGGATTAATATTTTCCTCACTAACAAATGTTATCACCATAATTAGCTAAAACTAAGATAAATATTTTAAAACAGTCATTACAAGTTAGATTTGTGACAGCAAGCAAACGGTACCAGGAGGAAATTTACATTATTTTGATAGTCCAAGTCAAAACAAAAAGTCTGGAAAATAGACATTATAAGAAAGATGGAAGAAACTACCACAGTGGCAAATAACTGAACATTCACACTCTGTTTTAACTGAATATATATGTGGAAAAAACAGAACCTTTACACTCTGTTCCTGTGTGTGAAAATATGCTCTATAGGTGAAAGAACAGACCATACTCAGTGCAAAAATTGAACCGTTCACAGTCTGTTTAAACTGAAAAAAGAATGAACACCTACTCATATTCAGTGAAAAAACTGAATATACGCCCATATTCAGTGCAGAAACTGAATACATATGCTCGTTCCGGTGCATAAACTGAATATATATGCTCATTTTTCAGTGTAGGAAGTGAATATATTCAGTGCAGAAGGTGATTACTTGTTTAAAGTGAATATGTATGGCATCTTTGTGTCCAAAGTCCGGGCTTTGCTTTGTTTCAACTGAAGAAACTGAACATTTGCTTGTATCCAGTGAAAAAATAGAATGTATTGTACGTTCTAGTGCACAAACTGAAGATTGGCTTTTTTTTGAAGTGCTAAACCTGAATATACGTGCATGATATGTTTGTTTGCAAAGCCTTAGCCTTAACTCCCCAAACCGTAGACCATTTCATATTCATATTAGTAACAAAAATAACCATGATGAAGCCACACTTGTCTATGAATCTTCCATGTGCCTAGCAGCAGGCCTGGTTACTTATTCGGTGGTAATGGAATCTACGGGCATGTGGCTGCCGCCCTCACGAACAAATGTAGATTAGGAGCAAGAAGAGTCGGCCCTAGGGTTTGCAGGGGAGGAGATGGAGAAGTGGAGAAGAGGTAGGAATCACCTCGAACCGGCGGAGGAGGACGTCGACGTTCTCGCGGCGGTGGGGCGTTGAAGACCTGGCGGCGAGGTTCCTCCTCTCGGTGGCGGCGGGGCTCCTCCCCTCGGTGGCGTCGGTGGCCTCTTCCCCTCGGTGGCGGCGGCGGGGCTCCTCCTCTCCTTGTGGAGGCGGGGCGTTGATCCGGCGGTGGCGCTGGAACCCTAGCGCTGGCCCTGCTTGTCGGAGCACCTCGTCGGAGCGGGGGAGGCGGCGGGGGCACGGGGGCGGCGGCGGCGCAGTACGGGTCGGGGCAGTGGGCGGGTGAGAGATGTGATCGATTGGGGATAGAAAGGGGACTGAGGATTTTAGTGGGGGGATGGGTGCAATGGCGCACCTCCTGGAGGTGCGCCATTAGTAATCTTTTTTTGTATAGCAATGGCGCACCCCCAAGAGGTGCGCCATTAGTAATCTTTTTTTTGGAGGGAGTGGGTGGTGCGCTCGGCCGATTCCGTTTGGGGAAGGGTGCGGGGCGTGCTCGTCGGCGGCGGTGGAGCGGGGGA
>NC_041387.1:640158096-640173257 GCF_002162155.2 Triticum dicoccoides
AATGGCGCACTGTGGACAAGTGCGCCATTAGTAGTTTTGCAAAAAAGTAAAAAAAATATACTAATGGCGCACTGTCTATATGGTGCGCCATTACTAGTTAGAACTAGTAATGGCGCACTTTGACAACATGCGCCATTAGTATGTATGGAAAAATGAAAAAAAAATCAATACTAATGGCGCACCGTTTGTTTGGTGCGCCATTAGTGTCTTCCACACTAATGGCGCACCTACGACAGGTGCGCCATTAGTATATAGTAGTGGCGCACTACTTACATGGTGCGTCATTAGTATCAATCTTATCTATAGCCCTTTTCCTAGTAGTGCCCTTACGTTGACGAATGGACTACCGCGCCGACAAATATATGGGGTGATGTTCGGGCCTTTAACTGGGAAATGTTTGGGTTGTATCTGCAGCGTTACCGGCATACAACGAGGATCTACTTGGTTCCATCAGCTGCTGCTGATCAGATCGAAGCCCTTCTCACCAGCGATATGTACCCAACTGCCTCTGTTGTGGGAAGCAGACACCACACGGTACGTGCCTAGATTCTCATATGTTAAGTCTTTTGTTAACCTGGACATATTCGCTTGGTTATCTATTCATGGTGTATATTATACAACGAGGATATAGTTGATTAACTCTTTGTGTACATGGTGACTTGACAATACATGCGCGAGAGGAGGTTTCTGCCTTAATGCATCGCTTTCAGAGGGAAGAAAATATCCCACCACGAGAGAGCGTCTCATGGTTGAGGCGTCTTGATGACAAGCTACGCGGGATTTACGCAGCTGTTACGTGTAGACAGTCTTCGGATGTTGCACTTCCTCCTCCAGCACATCGTCCGCCACATCCCTTTGTACAGCATTCAGAACCACAACCCTCTGTGCAGCATTCAGAACCACGACCCTTTATGCACCGTGCAGAACCTCATCCTTCACAGCCAGGGAGCTCTTCCTGGCATCATCCACCTCCTTCACAGCCAGGGAGCTCTTCCTGGCATCAGCCACCTCCTTCACAGCCAGGGAGCTCTTCCTGGCATCAACCACCTCCTTCACAGCTAGGGAGCGCTTACTGGCATCAGCAGATGGAACTAGGTAACACTACTCACTATATTCTTTTCAACATTGTAGTAGTCGTTCCCGCATTCTCAGCAGCCACTGATGCTTAGTGGTGGTGCTTCGTTCATGCATTTGTATCAATTTTACATGTTTTACTTTACCGCAGGCGGCAACCAGTCGCAACCGTTCATGCATTCAGTGCAGTCACCGATGCTTAGTGGTGGTGCTTCGCACATTGAGGGCGACGGCGAGGATGATGACCAAGCTGCAAACATTTATGACTTCTCACACACAGTGTTTCACACTCCACCACCACCACCGACGCAAGAGACACAGACCGTGACAGACGAGGTTAACTATGGTCGTGGTTATCGCGAGCCTCTCCCACCGCCACAGCGCTTATCGCCTTCTGGTCCTTGCCCGAGGAAGACCCAGACTCGTCGTCATCCCCCGCAGCGATATGGTTATCTATGTACGAGTCATTATCTATGTTACTTTCAGACTATTCGCAGTTGTGAGTCAGTATTTATGTATGAGACATGCTTTATGTTCATGTATCAGGAGACATATATTGTTTTATGTATGCGAGAGACATATTACTATTAATTCGCATTCTTATTCCAGTTACGTTTCCAAAGAGACTACAATCGATAATTAAGATACAAGTACATCTGAATTAAACGATGCGGCTGAACTTGTGCAATATATCTTACATACTACAAAGTGAAATTCAGATAGAACATAATGCCCTACAATAATACAGTACAAACTAATAATGCAAGTACATCTGAATGAAACGGTACAACTGGAATACATCTTACATACTACATGAAGTCGTCATCGTCATCCTCCATTGATGCAGCCCTCTTGCCCTTCGACGATGCGGTCCTTTTGCTATCCATCGACGCAGAACTATTGCCCTTCGAGGATGCAGAACTCTTTCCCTTGGACGATGAAGAACTCTTGCCCTTCGACGATGCAGAACCCGGAAGCGGTGGCATGAAGATATCATCTTCGTCCTCGCTCTCCTCAATTCATAAAGATGGATTATTTGCTGACATCCTTCTGAAAGTTTCACTCTTCGGCACCACCACCTTCTGCCACCTTTCATGCAACCTAAGAAGTTCTTTACGTACCTCCTCATAGGTCCTTTTAGGCCACCCAGACCTACGTAATTCGTGAGCCAACTCACTACCGGTGAGTTCGTCCCATGGAACTATCCTATTGTCCATCTTGAAATCGGTAACTAGACTCAGAAGAGTCCTGCTCATCCCAGGGTGAAAACTACGATCGAATGGATAATGGGACATCTCGACTACGCTAAACTGGAATGCTTATCCACCTCCGCCTGAAGGGGGGTTTATAGATAGAGAGGAGAAAATGGCGGGAAAGAATGGCTGGGGTATGGTGGGAAAGGGTTGGCGGGAACATAAGGCAGGAATGGGTTGGCGGGAAACGGGTGGCGGGAACATATGGCGGGAAGGTGTTGACGGGAAACGGGTGGCGGGAAAATACATTTCAGCCTAATGTATGAGCCATGCAACTTCGGCCTACACGAGACCAAAAAGGACTTTTCGGCCTAAGCTTGACCAAAAAGTCTGTTTCGGCCTAAGCTTGACCAAAAAGTCTATTTCGGCCAACACTTGACCAAAAAGGTACTTTTCGACCAGGTCCCCACCATTTCGGCCAAGGGAAGGCCGAAAAGGCTACTTCGGCCTGGAGGTGGCCGAAAAGTCCCATTTCGGCCAGCGCGTGGCCGATGGCCTGCTACTTTTGATTATTATGCAAATCATGTTATAGTTTTCGAAAATGCTATAAAATATGTCATAGTTTTGAAAAAATCGGCTGCACAAGCACGTTTCACAACTATGCCAGCAAGACTGGTACGCAAAGGATGGCACAGGAGGTGCGCCAGGGGCGCGCCCTAGCCACTAGTGTGAATAATGGGCGGCGAGTACGGTGGGAAAAGATATGGAGTAGAGTCTACAGGTTCAACGCCAGTTTCAGCCTTTTTCACTGTTCGGACCTTCTGAGGAAATTTCAGCACAAAATGAACTCTTTCGAAAACTATTTCACAATATGACCCTTCTTAGAAACACGACAGGCCGTGGCGTCGCCGCACTATACGAAAACGCCAACCCAGTTTGCACTGCTAGTCTGGTCGAGACGCTACGTGGCAGGGCAGAAACGCCACAGCGTGTGGCGTTGATGGAAACGCCAACCCCCTTGGCGTTGTTGCCCAAATGTCAAACGCCAACACTAGTGGCGTTTCACTAACTTGTTCAGATTTGTTACTTATTTATAAAGGGTAACAACGCGGGCTAGTTCGGCGTTTCTAAATAGAGATGAAACGCCACGCTTGTAGCGTTATTAAAAGGGTCGAATCGTGAAATAGTTTTTGAAGGAGTTCATTTTATGCTAAGTTTTGCTGAGAACGTCAAAACAGTGAAAAAGGCCGCCAGTTTCAGCATTTGCCGGCAGGACACGGTAGCTAAGGACTAGGACTTGGGACATAGTCACTGACTGACTGCATGTCCCACCAGGCACCAGCCTGCAGTAATTTCGAACAAGAGAAGGAGAGAGAATTTGGTGAATCCAACCGCGGGGAGTACTACAAAACCCGCAGAGGCTGACACTTTTTCGTTTTTCCCCAACCTGTGGAGGGCCCCTACGCTATGCATGGCTAGCATGCATGCATCAACGGTGAAAGTCGAAAGCTAGCATCAAAATAAGCCCGAGAATGGCAACTTTTCACGCGCACGGGGACCGGCTTAGGCGCGAAAGCCGACTGCTTTTAAACATGGCGCGAACTGAAACTAACAAAAGAGTGTTCAGAGCGAGTAGGGCCGAGCGGTAGACAATGGCAAAAGCACTGGCAGGCGCGCCAGCTGCTCGATCCAGGGCCAGGGCCAGGGTCGCCACCCATACCTGATTATGCACCGTGGGCCGCTCTGTGTTTTGTTTCGTGCCGGCTTCCACAATACTGTACTTACGTGCGTGGCATGAATGAGAAGGTCGACTTGATCGAGCTGGTTTGCCGTTGAATCCTCATTCTACCTCGCTTGGTTTGTCACTTTGTCAGGACAGTTTGAAGAAACCGACGTGCGTGCATGGCCAGGCACAGAGCAAACGAGCGAGCGAGAGAAATCCTGCAGGCAGCCCAGCGGTGGCGTGTTCCAGTTCCGCAAGAAAATCTCTGCGGCCTGCGGTGGGCAAGGAACGAGGTACGGCCGCGCGCCGAAGATGGGATCGATCGCCGTCGCGGCGCGCGTGGGTGGGCGGTGACAAGTCCGGCCGGCCGGCGCCATTGGATGCCCCTGACGGACGATCGATGACGCGACGCCGCACGTGGTGACTACGCGGATGGAACGGGCGGGTTCATTCAACTTAGCCCTGACGCAGAGAGGCACGTCTCCTCCCCATCCTTGCCTTGGGGAGCGCGCGCGTAGTACAGTATGATAATTGCACCGGCGACTCCACGGAGGTTCGGGCGTTCGTGTATTCTACTCCAGGTAGTTTCTACCTCGGGTAAATCCTGCTGCGTGGCGAGCCGAGCTGCGACGCCTACGTCGATCTGTTCGGGCCCTCGCGTACATTCCCACCGGCATATGCGTCTGCGTGGTTCGATGCATCTCAGCTGTGTTTTTTTTCTCGACGCCACGGGATCTGTACTTGCAGTTGGATGGATCACCGTGGGGGCTAAATTTCGTGTTTTGACCCTTTTTGATACAAATTCAGGATCTGACCCCGGTTAGAAAAAAAATTCAGGATTTGACCCTTTTCCTACCGCCAGGGCCGAGGCTATATAAACCTACCGCCAGAGGCCTTGGCGGTAGGGTGTGCAAGGGTTTTCTAGGCAAAACCCTTCTGTAACGAAAAAATCGAGTGCCCTGGCGGTAGGGTCAATCTACCGTCACATGGGCTGACGGTAGGCTGTATAACCCTACCGCCGGAGCCTCTGGCGGTAGGGTCTTGCCTATTTCAAGTTCAATTTCTTTTCTTCTTTTCAAAAACAACACATCTCAAACTATGATATAGAGTCAAAAACAACAATGATATAGAGTCAAAATAACATATCTCAATTAAACTTGGGCATCACATAAACATGTCATACGGAGTTTCACATAAACTTTGTTCAAATAGCAAACTTAGTTCCACATAGCAAACAGAGTTTCACAAATAGCAAATACATAGTTTCACAAACCACTAGACTTTTCAACTACAGCCAAGTATCGAATAGCAGAATTTAAGTCATCCTTCCCCTCTTGTTCTTGGAGGCACGTTCTTGTTCCTCTTTGAACGAGTCTCTTCAGTGTTCTTCTTGGACCGTCAAGGAACCGGTCTCTGAAAAGGCTCGAGACTCGGCAAATCCTTCTTCTTCTGATTCCTCTTCGCCAGCTGAGGTGCTTGAGATGATTGAGTTGTTGGAGGTCCATAATCTTCATCGTACTCCTCCTCCCCATTGCTCTCATCCTCCTCCTCTATTTCTTCATGTGTGGCCTCCTCCTCCTCCTCCTCCTCCTCCTCCTCCTCCTCAACCAATCTAGACGACGAGGGAGCATGGCTCGATGAGGCGATGTGACCCTGTGTGGCTACATGCTGATGAACTTCAACCGGCCCAGCTCCAGCACAGCCAAGCAGCCCTACCAGTTTGCGACAACGCTTCACAAACTTCTGCACTCACAATGAAACAAGGGCATAATAACTATCAAGTTTATGATTACAAGTGAAGAAGATGCATTTGTTCCGAGGAGGTTGAAATTGTACCTTCATCGTCCCCCTCATTTTGTTTTCAGATTGTACGCTCTCGGGGGCATCACCTAGTGCATCTGAGGCTTCAAAGATGCATCTGTTCAGCTCACCAGACTGCAACGGCATAAGTCAGTCACGATGACGAATACAATAATTTAAATACAACCTCGGTTCAAACTTACCACTCTGTTGATGAGGGGTGCAAACTCCCAAAATTCACTGTGCAGGTCTCTGATGCCGGCCTGGTAGGCCTCTTCCTTGGGGTCATCCCTCTCCAGCTCCGCGATGTCTTCCGCCGTCCATCGAGGCCTGAGACGAAAACGGTGCTTCTGGCCATGATCGTACCACTTGATGTGTCGCTCCACGTAAACATCCCAGCCAGTCACTCTCCTCTCCCCGTCTTTTTTGTACCTCCGTCGTTTCCACTCCGTCACATGAGTTTTATGCTTCTCTCCTTAGTCTGTGATCGACTGATTCTTCTGTCAGCTCATCCTGCAAGGCATTAGCAACAAGAAACATCATAACAAAGTCGAATGCAATGAATTCATGGGCACGAAGAAAAAGCACGGGCACTCACAAGTGGAGCGCGTGGCCGCCGATATCGGTGGGCTGGCCATGTGGGGTATGTTGAATAAATCCCAAACTGCGTGGCCACGCGGTGTGGCAAGTGCCACTCGGCGGCATACACACAGATCATGGGCACGATGCACCGCCAGAGACCACGGTCCTCATCGCACATCGCGTTTAGCTCAAAGGCCCACTGTCGGTCATGATACGGCCACCAGTTTACCTATTACATATACGATGGTAAGCTGTCACTCTCGGTCCAAAGTGGAAACAAAGAGAAAGGTGTTGAGCGAGTTCATATACCTACCAGTGCGTCAAAGCATCCATCTCGTTGGTGTAGGTCTTGTACGAAGTCTTGTTTAGGCCCGTGTAGAGTTTGACAACGTCCCACTTGTAAGCTACGGTGGGGTTTCGAGCAGCGCCACCGTCCTCGCTATATGCACCCCATGGGCGTCTTAGCAGCTTCTCCGGACGTCCCACCGGCAGCCTCTCCCACATCCAAATGGAGAAGGCCCAGACAAAGCAACCCATATTGGACTTGTCTCCCGTCCTCTGCGTTGCGTTGTCAAGCTGCAAAAAATCAAATGAGGATCAGATATAACAAAATGTCATGGACATACTTTCATAGGTAGGCAATTAGATACTCTCTTACCGAACGATATAGGTAGGCGAGAGATGCGGTCCCCCAACTGTACCCTGCATCCCAGTCGGCTAGGAAAAACAAATACGACCAGTTGGCAGAGTTCCCGGATGCGTCTGGAAACATGACCTCCGTGAGAAGGTACCACAGGTAGGCCCTCGCGTACCACTCCATTGTCGTCTCATCGGCGTCTTCGGGGCATGTCTTCAGGTGCTCCAAGAGCCAAGGCAACGTCACACCGGATGTATGGTTACCCTTAGCATCGCGGCAGCCGCCGATGAGGGTGATAACCCTCTCCTGCCAGTTGGTCCTCTCCACTCGCCCGGTCAGTGCATGATCCTCGATTGGCATCGCAGTAATCATCGACCAATCCTCGAGGGTCACCGTCATCTCCCCGCATGGGAGAAGGAAAGAATGGGTCTCCGGTCGCCATCGGTCAATCAGAGCTGTCAGAGCTGCGTGGACAAGCATCGGCGGCTGATGCTTGAACTGCAACACGAAACCCAACAGCCGGGCTCTCTTGAAGAACGGCGTGTAGCGCTCGTCGTAGTCCATATGCCCATGAACCCCGTGACCCCTCTGCGCAGTGGCTGGAGCATCTGCCAAAAAGTGAACGCTAAAAGTTCGGAAATTATTTTCATCAATCTCAAAACTTTGATCAATATTTCTTTCATATTACTTACCGCTCCGTTCTCTATGAAACATGCACGATGACCCTTGTCGATTGCGTAGTCAAGCATGGAGTACCGTGGGCCGATGTTGTCCATAAGAGGTGGCTGATGAAGCAATGTACCTAGGGTAGGGTCATGGACCTGTCCAAGATACCCTCCCCAAGGACATCTCTAGAAGAAATCACCTTTCAGTCGACCCGAAAATGTTCCACTTGACGAACTCAAAGACACTCGACCATGAAGCCATCCACTCGACAGCCAGGAGACCTAAGGTCACTCTGCACGCCAACGGTCGGTCATTAAGTAGCTTTTATGGTCATCATAGCACTTTATTTGTAGCGTTACCAGTAACGCCTGATCTTAATGTATCTTAAACCCTGCATAACTGAGGGTCGGAGGGGTCTGGCGGACTCTATATAAGCCACCCCCTCCTCAGTGTAAAGGGTTCGCACCCCTGTAACTCATACGCATATAACCCAGTCGACCGCCTCCGGGCTCCGAGACGTAGGGTTGTTACTTCCTCCGAGAAGGGCCTGAACTCGTAAACCCCTTGCGTGTACAACTACTCCATAGCTAGGATATTGCCTCTCCATACCTACCCCCCTACACTACTGTCAGACTTAGAACCACGACAGTTGGCGCCCACCTTGGGGCAGGCGTCTTAGCAACTTATTGGAGAAGTTGCAATTTTTTCCGATCTCTCTCATCATGGTTTCAGGCGGAGTTTTGGTTGAGGGCCGTGAGATCCGTCTCGGCGCGCTCACGTTCATCGCTGACGACTCTGCTTGGCTTCAGGAGGCTCCGCTCGACATCGACGCGCTCCCAGTCCGTGGAGCGACGCACTTTCGCGCGTGCGTCCGTGGCATCCTCCTGCGGCAACCGTCAACCCAGTATCGGTCGGTACTTGTGTCGTCCTCCCTCCCCGTTTCCCACCGGCGCAAGTGTTCCGGTCGGTCGAGGCTTTAGTGGTGGGTGAGGCACGCGGTGGCTCGCCAGTCGGCCACCCCCCAAGTCGCGGCAATCGAGCCCGACGAATCTCTCTACGGCCTGTTCGACCTGTCGACTGGCTCCGCAGAGACTGCATCCGAGTGCGACAACAGTGATCCAACGGTGGAGGTTCTGATAGTCGATGGACCATGCGGTCCTCCCGGTTTTCCCTGCGCCGACGGAGGCGACGATGGAGGCGATCCGTCACATGCCCATGAAGAGTGTCTCCCCGAGCCCCTCACTTCACTGCAAAGGGAAGAACTTCGCCGCCGGAACATGGATGCGCTTCATACTCCTATCGTTGGAGAAACTCCCGAGGCTCGTGCCTTAGAGGACGCGCGCTTGGCCAACTTGGCTGAGCGCACTCGACTGGAGAACCTCCAGCGAGCACTCGACGAGCATGTGTGGCAACGAGTTCCAGAATCCAGTCGACGTCAACTCTTTCCACCACCGGCTTAGGTATATCGAACTCCGATTCAGAATTTAGCAGCTGCAGCCCGAATAGCAGAGTCAATTCAGCCTTCCCAGTCAGAGGCTGGCAGAGGCTTGTTACAGATCAGAGATTTACTCCGGGTAGCTGGAGATCAGAATTCAGCTGTATCGCAGTCGCGGAATAGGATTCACAGCAGATCCATAGCTGCAAATACAGTCCAGTCGGCCCATAGCCCCAGGTCGCCCCCAAGGCGTGAGGAGCGTGGAGACCGCGTGATCAGTACAAGAACCGTGAGCAGTATGATCACCGAATCGATCGCGATGATCGACGTCGAGTGCCCACCCCTCCCCCAAGGGGTGGATCGTACGCGCCTCAACAACAGGATGATAGACGCCATCACAGTGTTGGGTGAAGGATTCCAGTCGATCCCAGGGAACCAGGCTTTGATGCGAGTTCCATTATCGTTCAAGGTTTGGTCGACAGGAACAGAGCTCACCGAGAAGGTCACGACAGAGATGTACCCACCTGCAGCAGAGTGCACATCTCAGGACCAGAGTGTTTTAGCAGAGCCATCAGGGCCACGGTGATTCCTCCCAACTTCAGGTTGGCGACTGGAGTCAGTAAGTTCACTGGTGAGTCCAAGCCTGACACTTGGCTTGAAGACTACCGAGTGGCTGTTCAGATTGGCGGCGGCAATGATGAGGTGGCCATGAAACACCTGCCTCTTATGTTGGAGTGCTCGGCCAGAGCATGGTTGAATCAGTTAGCACCCAGCAACATTTACACTTGGGAAGATCTTGCCCGAGTGTTTGTCAAAACGTTTGAAGGAACTTGCAAGCGACCAGCAGGACTGACAGAGCTGCAGTCTTGTGTGCAGAAGTCGAATGAGACTTTGAGAGATTACATCCAGAGATGGATCACATTGCATCACACGGTAGAGAATGTGTCTGATCACCAGGCAGTCTGTGCCTTCAAGGAAGGCGTTAAGTACAAAGAGCTAAACCTGAATTCGGTCGAACCGGAGACATGTCTCTGAGTCGAATGATGGAGATAGCCACCAAGTATGCCAATGGTGAAGAAGAGGATCGGCTCCGGAGTGGCAAGCACAAGTCAGTCGCCCACGAAACCGGAGGAGGGAACTCCAGTCGGAAGCAGAAGCGGAAAGCCGAGCCAGCTTCTCCCGGAGAAGCCTTGGCCATGACTTAAGGAAAGTTTAAAGGGAAGCCCAAGGAGTCTTGGAACCCTAAGAAGGTGAAGGACAAGGAAGGAAATGACGTGTTGGATTTGTCGTGCCACATCCACATGAAGAAAGATGAAGAAGGTAAACTCATTTACCCGAAACATACCACTTGACAGTGTCGGCTCTTGATCCAGCAATTCCAGGGGAAACAACCCAAAGATAAGAGAAAATGAGTCGGACAAAGTTGAGGACAAAGAAGATAGCGATGATGGATATCCCCAGGTCAATTCCACCCTGATGATTTTTGCTGACGTTGAAAGCAAAAGTCGATTGAAAGCTATAAACCGAGAAGTGAATATGGTTGCTTCGGTGACACCCAGTTATCTAAAATGGTCTCAGACTGCCATCACATTCGACCAATCTGATCACCCGACACACATAGCCACCCCTGGGAGGCAAGCTCTGGTGGTCGACCCAGTCGTCGAAGGCACTCGACTGACTAAAGTTTTGATGGATGGCGGCAGTGGCCTGAATATACTGTATATAGAGACGTTGAAAGGGATGGGCATTCTGATGTCCAGACTCAGTACCAGCAACATGAGCTTCCATGGAGTCATTCCTAGAAAGAAGGCTGAGTCACTCCGTTAAATTGCTCTTGATGTGGTTTTTGGTGATTCCAAAAAGTACCGCAAACAAAAGTTGACGTTTGAAGTTGTGGATTTCCTGAGTGCTTATCATGCTATTTTGGGCAGACCAACTTATGCGTGTTTTATTGCTCGACCATGTTATGTGTACCTCAAATTGAAGATGTCTGGCCCCAAAAGTGTTATCACTATTAGTGGCAATCGGAAGAAGGCGGAAGAGTGCTTTTAGAAAGGCTCAAAGATCGCTGATGCTCAGATGGCAGCAGTAGAGTGGCAGGAATACCAGAAAACTGCAGACCCGAGTGATTTGTTGCGAGCCAAGAAGCCCGCTATGGAATCAGCGTTTCAGTCGTCTGGTGAGACAAAACCAATTCACATTGACCCGACCGACCCCAGTGCTGCTCTGACTCATATCTCTACAACACTCGACTCCAAATAGGAAGAAGCGCTCATTCAGTTCCTCCGTGAGAAATGGGACATCTTCGCATGGAAGCCTGCTGACATGCCGGGTGTTCCCAGGGGGCTGGCTGAGCACCGTCTATGAGTCGACTCAAAAGTGAAACCTATTAAAGAACATCTTCGACGGTCCGCCGTCCAGAAAAGAAAGGCCATTGGCGAGGAGGTGGCTCGGCTCTTAGCAGCAGAGTTTATCCGAGAAATTTATCACTCCGAGTGGCTCGCCAATGTTGTCATGGTCCCCAAGAAGGACAAGTCACTTCGCATGTGCATTGACTTCAAACATATCAATCGGGCCTGCCCGAAAGATCATTTTCCTCTCCCCCGCATCTACCAAATAGTCGACTCGACTGCGGGATGTGAGCGCCTGTCTTTCTTAGACGCCTATTCCGGGTACCATCAGATCCGTCTGTATGGACCCGATGAGATCAAAACAGCTTTCATCACTCCATTCGGGTGCTTCTGTTATGTCACCATACCATTCGGCCTCAAGAATGCCGGAGCCACGTTCATGGGGATGATTCAGAAGTGTTTGCTCACTCAAATTAGTCGGAATGTGGAAGCATACATGGATGATATTGTGGTCAAGTCACGGAAAGGTTCCGACCTGCTGACTGATCTTGCAGAGACATTTGCCGACCTCAGGAGGTATGATATCAAGCTTAATCCATCAAAGTGCACATTCGGAGTTCCTGGTGGAAAGTTACTCGGTTTTCTCGTTTCCGAACGAGGAATCGACGTCAATCCAGAAAAAGTTGGTACTATACTCCGAATGAAATGTCCTGCGCGTGTGCACGATGTCCAGAAGCTTACTGGTTGCTTGGCCGCTTTAAGTCGATTCATCTCTCGTCTCGGTGAAAAGGCACTGCCTCTTTACCGACTGATGAAGAAGTCAGACAAGTTCGAGTGGACTCCTGAAGCTGATGCAGCTTTTGCAGAGCTAAAAACCCTGCTTTCCACCCAGCCGGTGCTTGCTGCCCCCGATCAGCAAAGAGCCTTTGCTGCTTTACATTGCAGCCACAAGACAAGTCATCAGTACAGTACTTACGCTCGAGCGGGAAGGAGAAGGAAAAGCCTTTAAAGTTCAGCCCCCAGTGTATTATATTTCTGAAGTTTTGACCCCATCAAAGCAAAGATACCCTCATTATCAGAAGCTTGTATATGGGATTTATATGACCACGAAGAAGGTTGCTCATTACTTCTCTGACCATTCCATTACAGTCGTCAGCAACGCTCCATTGTCAGAGATTTTGCACCACAGAGATGCAACCGGTCGAGTGGCAAAATGGGCGATTGAACTCGTTCCCCTAGATATCAGGTTTGAGGCAAAGAAAGCCATCAAGTCCCAAGCAATAGCAGGTTTCATCGCTGAGTGGACCTAACAGCAACTGCCGACTCAAGTTCACTCGGAGCACTGGACCATGTTCTTTGATGGTTCTAAGATGCTGAATGGATCCGGTGCTGGGGTAGTGTTGGTTTCCCCCCGAGGAGATAAGCTCAGATATGTGCTCCAGATTCACTTTGATTCCTCCAATAACGAAGCAGAATACGAAGCACTTTTGTATGGGTTGCGTATGGCCATTTCACTCAGCGTCCGTCGCCTCATGGTCTATGGCGACTCTGATTTGGTGGTTAACCAAGTGATGAAGGAGTGGGACGTCAGAAGCCCAGCCATGACTGGTTACTGCAATGCAGTGAGAAAGCTAGAGAAGAAATTCGAGGGGTTAGAGCTTCATCATATACCCCGACTGAAAAATCAAGCAGCTGATGATTTGGCAAAAATAGGTTCCAAGAGAGAAGCCATTCCCAGTAATGTGTTTTTGGAACACATCCACACACCATCAGTTCAAGAGGATCCTTTCACCGAAGCCCTGCAGCCAAAAAGTGCCACGGATCCGACTGAAGTTGAGGTGCCAGCTGTGGTCGACCTGATCATGGAAGTTTTGGTCATCACTCCCGACTGGACAGTGCCGTGCATCACGTATATCCTAAGGAAAGCACTCCCAGAGAATGAAGAAGAGGTTCGACAGATCGTCCGTCGATCCAAGGCCTTTACTGTGATAAAGGGACAGTTGTACAGGGAAAGCGCGACTGGAGCCAGTCAGAAATGTATAACGCCAGAAGAAGGTCAGATAATTCTTGACGATATCCACTCGGGGACCTGTGGCCACCATGCGTCCTCTCGGACTATTGTGGCTAAAGCATACTGAGCAGGGTTTTACTGGCCCAGAGCAAATGAAATGGCGAAGGAGATAGTCGACAAGTGTGAAGGATATCAGTTCTATTCCAATATGTCACACAAGCCCGCCTCAGCCTTGAAGACCATTCCACTCGTCTGGCCCTTCGCTGTTTGGGGATTAGATATGGTTGGACCACTGAGAACTGGCAGGAGCGGCTTCACCCATGTACTGGTGGCAGTCGACAAGTTCACTAAGTGGATCGAAGCCAAGCCTATCAAGAATCTTGATGCCTTCACTGCTATCAGCTTCATCAGAGAGTTGATATTCAGATATGGAGTTCCGCATAGCATCATCACTGATAATGGGTCAAACTTCGATTCCGACCAATTCAGAGCCTTTTGCACTTCTCAAGGCACGCGAGTCGACTACGCTTCCGTCGCTCACCCCCTGTCAAATGGACAAGCACAAAGAGCAAACGACCTAATTCTCAAAGGACTGAAACCCTGGTTGATGCGTGATCTCAAACACGTAGCAGGTGTGTGGGTCGACGAACTTCCATTAGTCCTTTGGGGATTGAGGACTACTCCTAATCGGTCCACTGGGCGAACTCCATTCTTTCTGGTCTATGGAGTTGAAGCGGTTCTACCGAGTGACCTGCTTCACAATGCACCCCGAGTCGAGCTCTACTCTGAAGATGAAGCAGAACAAGCTCGGCAGGACGCAGTCGACCTTCTAGAAGAAGAAAGAGAGATGGCCATGATCCGATCGACCATCTATCAGCAGGACTTGCGTCAATTCCATGCCAGAAACATGGAGAGTCGAGCCTTCCAAGAAGGAGACTTGGTCCTCCGAGTGGATCAACAGAAGCCACACAAACTCGCCCCTACTTGGGAAGGCCCCTTCATCGTCACCAAAGTTCTCCACAACGGAGCGTACCATCTTTACAATGTCGATCGCCAGATTGATGAGCCTCGAGCTTGGAATGCGGAGCTGCTCCGCGCCTTTTATACTTAAGTACCTCTGTAGTCCGTTTATCAAAGACAAGAGGGTTATAATTTTCCCATTGTTTGTTGTTGCTTTTTGTATACATGTGAAATCCCCTAGTGGATGGCTTAGCTGCGAATCCGTTTCGCCTAAGTTTGTAAAAAAAATCTTCTACCGAGTGACGAGCAAGCCTCTCACTCGAGGGCTTAGCTGCGAATCCAGTTCGCCTAAGTATTTGAAAATCCTACCGAGTGATGAGAAAGCCTCTCACTCGGAGTCTTAGCTGCGAATCCGTCTCACCTAAGTATTTGAAAATCCTACCGAGTGGAGAGCAAACCTCCCACTCGGGGGCTTAGCTGCAGTCCAGTACTCACCTAAGTATTTGAAAATCCTACCGAGTGGAGAGCAAACCTCCCACTCGGGGGCTTAGCTGTGAATCCGTCTCGCCTAAGTATTTGAAAATCCTACCGAGTGGAGAGCAAACCTCCCACTCGGGGGCTTAGCTGCAGTCCAATACTCGCCTAAGTATTTGAAAATCCTACCGAGTGGAGAGCAAACCTCCCACTCGGGGGCTTAGCTGCAGTCCAGTACTCGCCTAAGTATTTGAA
>NC_041387.1:640173414-640182729 GCF_002162155.2 Triticum dicoccoides
ACCGAGTGGAGAGCGAACCTTCCACTCGGAGGCTTAGCTGTAGTCCAGTACTCGCCTAAGTATTTGAAAATCCTACCGAGTGGAGAGCAAACCTCCCACTCGGGGGCTTAGCTGCAGTCCAGTACTCGCCTAAGTATTTGAAAATCCTACCGAGTGGAGAGCAAACCTCCCACTCGGAGGCTTAGCTGCAGTCCAGTACTCGCCTAAGTATTTGAAAATCCTACCGAGTGGAGAGCAAACCTCCCACTCGGAGGCTTAGCTGCAGTCCAAAGCGCTCGCCTAAGTATGAAATCCAACGTGCGTTCTGCAAGGACGACGAGGTGCAGGTCGACTGCTACCTTCTCATTCGGAGCTACGCCACAAATACAATGTGCGCTCTGCAAAGACGACGAGGTGCAGGTCGACTGCTACCTTCTCCTTCGAAGCTACGCCACAAATACAACGTGCGCTTCATCCCAATCCTCAAGGACGCACGTCGACTGCAATCTGTGCTCCATCCCTACCTGCAAGAGCGATGAGGCATAGGTTGACTGGATTCTCCACCTCAGAGCTGCGTCTCAAGCACTAAAGTATATTCCGAGTGAAGAACAAAGTTCGCTCGAAGGCAAATGCAAGCATATTCAACAATAAGCCAAGTTCAGATAACATCCTATGGATTCAGAAGTGCTCAGGCATCAAGCCTGTAAAAGTTTATCGGTTACAAAACCACTCAGCATTCTGAGGCAAATTTAAGGCGAAGCGTAAAAGTTTTTCTTACTCCTCGGGTGGAGGACTGGAAGGCGCGACAAAATGGTCCAGGTCGATTCCATCAGCAGTCCGAGTGGTAGCAGCAATGAAGGTCTCCATGAAAGATTGGAAGTCATGCTTCTTGGTATTGGCCACTTTGAGGGACGCCAACTTGTCCTCTCATGCATCCTTGCAGTGAACACGGACCAGGG
The DNA here is from genome assembly GCF_002162155.2 of Triticum dicoccoides. Lineage (NCBI taxonomy): Eukaryota > Viridiplantae > Streptophyta > Magnoliopsida > Poales > Poaceae > Triticum > Triticum dicoccoides. The sequence goes on from NC_041387.1 coordinate 640,174,353, forward strand.
ACAGAGCAACATCAGAACCACACCTGGCAGAAGACTTCTTCCATTCTTGCACTCGACCTGGAACTTCATTCAGTCGAGTCATTAGAGACTCGAGGTCATTTTGAAGCGTCTCTCCCGGCCAGAGTGTCGTGTTGATTCGCGACGCCGCAGCCTTCAGTCGATCAAGGTAGTCAACCACACCAGCAACACGAGACTCCAGTCGGAGCACGTTCATGGCAGTTTCATCCTTCACAGGAGAGTTGATGGGATCCAAGCCTGTCTCCACTCGGCTGGTCTCCTCCTCGAAGTTTTGGCAGAATTCTGTAAACACAATTCAAAGATAAACTAGCAGTTCTATGATGAGTCGACGGTAACAAGTCAGTCGGGTAGGAGAGATTACCCTCAAGCATGATGAATAACTTCTTGGCAAGCCCCCCCAGATAGACCTCCAGATCTTTCTTCTTCTCCGCCAGTTCACTAGCCTTGTCACTCAGAGCTATCTTGTCATTCCTCAGACGGCTGACCTCCTTGTTGGCCGCGTCGAGAGCAGCTTTCAGATTGGCATTCTCCTCTTCAAGTTTACCGACTGAAGCCAGTTTTTCTTCCGCAAGCTTCGTTTTGTCCAAAGCCGCCTTCTGCGCCTCGGCAAGGTCATGGTCCTTCTTTTTCAGAGCCTCCTTCATTTTATCTGCAAAATGACAATGAGATCATAATCAGGAATGAACAGAAAGATAAACACAGTTGTCAAGTTCTCACCAATCATACCTTTTGCTTCGTCCTTTGCCTTCTGAAAGTTCTCCTGAACAAGCTTCAAGTCAAGGTCGAGCTGGATATGTTTGTTTTCGAACTCAGTATAGCAAGCCACAAGTTCGCAAGATTTCTGCGAAGAGTCAGTCGACAGACAACAAAGAGAGGTTGCTTCCGAGTAACTAAGAGAAAAACCGTAGCATTTCTAAGACTACAGTCGAATCAAAATATTCAACAGTAGTCTCGGGGACTACACCCAGTGGGTGCACTCAGCGTGCCCCCACTGGTTCTACCGACTTGGTCCGGTCAGTCGGCCAAAAAGAGATAAAGAGGTTATGATCCTAAAACTATAGGTCTATAGCTAACTACCAGCAGTCAGCCTTGGTCTCATCATGATCTGCCAAAAAAAAACAGGTTCTTCAGACTACAGTCGACTGCCAGCAGTCCACCATAGTCTCGGGGACTACACCCAGTGGGTGCACTTAGCGTGCCCCCACCGGTTCCAAGATTCCATTCGACATGGTCCGACCAGACCGAGTGAAAAAGTTGGAGTGAAGAAATTTAAAATACGAAGACTACAGTCGACTGCCAGCAGTCCACCATAGTCTCGGGGACTACACCCAGTGGGTGCACTCAGCGTGCCCCCACCAATCCAAAAATTCAATCGACACACCCAGTGGGTGTACAGATACAAAGATCTTCGGAAAGAAAGTCTTCAGATAGCATATCCTAACAGAACAAGCGGTGACCAACTAACCTGGACGTTGCTCTGAAGAGCTAAGCTAGCATCATAGGCCGCTTGGCTGGCTTCCCGGATCGCCTTCACCTGCTCCATCATGATCCCCGCCTGGCGTATAGCCTCCTTAGCAGCACCCGCTTGGTCCTCTGGGACGTGGTGTCTGGCGAAAAGGGAGGGCGGGTCAACAGTCGACGACGAAGGCCGGGCACTCGTCAGCGGCACAGCCAAGGACACGAAATGCCGAGTGATGTTGTCACCCTCTTGAACCAATGTCTCAGGCACTAATGCAGTCTGAGTAGTTCTATTTCTCCTCGACCTCTGTGGTGCCTCGTCATCATCATCAGGGAGATCGATGACATGAGGAGGAACTACAGGAAAAATCCAAAGTTGAAATCAAAAATCCAATTGACCAAAAGTGAAACTATAGAGGGCGTATCAAGGTTGGAGGTGGCAGCGTCTTCCATTTCCTGGTCTTCGTTCTTGGCGGAGGTCTCGGAGGTAGCAGCACTGCAGGTTTTAGAAACCAGTCGGTTAATCAACGAGTCGACCAAGAGTTCGTCCATGCTAAAGGAGGAGACACAAGTTCTGCTATTACCCTAAAATGGTGGGAATGGTCATTCTCATCTTGGGAAAGGCCTTCGGTGGCTTTGATGGCGCCGATCGTGGATGCTTCGACACTTTTTCAGTCGGCGCCGGAGAAGCCGCCCGAGGGCGCTTTGACGATTGCACAACGGGCGCAACCGCTTTGCCGTGCTCGCTCGCGGGGTCGTGGGCGAGCTTGCATCGCCTTTCCATGCGAGGAGGATCGACTTACTCCTCCTCCTCTTCGATGGAGCCGCCGCCATCCTCTTCCCCCTCACCATCAGATTGCCACTCCTCCTCACTTTCACCTCCGCTCGCCTCTCCCTCCTCGGCCTGTTCTTGCGCCCCGTTGGGCATCGAGTACATCTCAGTCGTGGCCTAGAAGACAACAAACAAGACAAAAGCCAGTCGACTGATTTTAAGCAAACAGAATGAAGAAAGCAGGATCACAGTCCGAGATGCAGAATTGGACCTTGTCTACTTCATATGATTGGTCGAGTGGAGGAATCCTCCTGGCTCCTCGGGTGTTGTCTTTGTTCCCTGTGTTGCTCGCCAGCCACCTCTCCAGCGTGGCATCATCAATCTCCTCCGGGTGGATCCGAGTGGTGTCGTCAGTACCAGAATACAACCACATCGGATGGTCTCGGGCTTGAAGCGGCTGGATGCGTCGTCGAAGGAAGACCTCCAAGAGGTCCATGCCGGTCACCCCGTCACGGATAAGCTGGATGACACGCTCGACCAACACCTTAACCTGCGCCTTCTCTTCCGGGATCACCTTCAAAGAGGAAGGCTTCCTCACTCGTTCCATGGAAAAAGGAGGGAGTCCGGTCGATTGCCCTGGCGTCGGCTGGTCTTTGCAATAGAACCAGGTCGACTGCCATCCACGGATCGAGTCGCGAAGGATCATGGCCGGGAAAGAGCTTTTCCCTCTCATTTGAACCCCAAGACCCCCACACATCTGAATCACTCGTGTTCTCTCGTCACTCGGATTGGCCTTTTTCACCGTCTGTGAGCGACAGGTGAAGATGTGCTTGAAAAGACCCCAATGAGGCCGGCAACCCAAGAAATTCTCGCACAAAGACACGTAAGCAGCGAGGTACACGATGGTGTTGGGTGTGAAGTGGTGGAGTTGCGCCCCAAAGAAATTCAGAAATCCCCGAAAGAAAGGGTGAGGCGGCAAATAAAACCTACGGTCGACTTTGGTGGCCAAGAGAACGCGCTCACCCTCCTGAGGCTGCGGCTCAGAATCCTTCCCCGGGAGCCGCGCCGATCCATGGGGGATCAGTTCTCCATCGGCTAGGTCGTCAAGATCTGCTTGATGAATCATCGAGCAGATCCAGTCGCCCTGGATCCAGCCCTGCGGCAAGCCGGCCCTCGATGAAGATCCGCCTCGACTGGTCGCCCTTCCCTTCGCCTTCGCCGTGGCTTTCTTCGCCCGCTCCATGCCCGCCGTCTTCTCTTTCACCATCGTCGCCGGCGAGACGCGCACGGGGCAGCGGCACTGAGGCGGAAGCGAACGCGACGGATAAGTCTGGGGAAGAGAGGAGGAAATGAGAACGCTCTATTCAAAAAACCCCGTCCGGCGCCTTATATGAGGTTACTTCCGAGTGACTGACTTGTAGGGCCGGGCGATCCTGTCAAATCCCGCAACAGTCGTGCGCGCGATACGTGGCAAAAAAGGTGGCGTGAAGATTGAGGCGTCCCTGCCTTATCCCATCCGATTACTCCATCCGATTACTGCGGCCTCCTCCGCCCCACGCGCTTCCTGAAATGTGAATCCCGCTAAGTCCGCGAGCTGCAGAACAACTCGTCAGATGAAAGATCTCTTCCGCTCTGTTTCTCGGAGCTCTCCAAGTAAAAAACTTCACTCGACGGATACAAAGAATGGATCAAGGCGACTGAAAAAGAAGTTGGTGCCATCACCTAAAGTTCATTGATCCAGAACAAGACATACGCATAGCACGCAAATGGGTCGGAAGTGTGTTCAACTCCTTCCCCACTCGAACCTCAATCCATTCGGGGGCTATTGATGAAGCTGTGTACCTAGGGTAGGGTCATGGACCTGTCCAAGATACCCTCCCCAAGGATATCTCTAGAAGAAATCACCTTTCAGTCGACCCGGAAATGTTCCACTCGACGAACTCAAAGACACTCGACCATGAAGCCATCCACTCGACAGCCAGGAGACCTAAGGTCGCTCTGAACGCCAACGGTCGGTCATTAAGTGCTTTTATGGTCATCATAGCACTTTATTTGTAGCGTTACTAGTAACGCACGATCTTAATGTATCTTAAACCCTGCATAACTGAGAGCCGGAGGGGTCTGGCGGACTCTATATAAGCCACCCCCCTCCTCAGTGTAAAGGGTTCGCACCCCTGTAACTCATACGCATATAATCTAGTCGACCACCTCCGGGCTCCGATATGTAGGTCTGTTACTTCCTCTGAGAAGGGCCTGAACTCGTAAATCCCTTGGGTGTGCAACTACTCCATAGCTAGGATCTTGCCTCTCCATACCTACCCCCCTACACTACTGTCAGACTTAGAACCACGACAGTGGCCACCTTAATAAAATTTCATAAACAAAAACATCGTAAGCACATCATATCAAAAACATATCACCATGCATCATATCACAAAAAAAAAATCAAATCATATCACCATGCATCATGTCACCATGATGGATCAAATCATATCAACATTACTCATATAAAAAAAATCCTTCCCCTCTTTAATTATATCAACATGCATCATATCACAAAAAAAATCCTCCAACAATAATTTTCAATGTATTATCTCACAACAACATGTTCATATCATCATATCAACATGCATCATCACACCAACATGCATCATATCATCATTTTTTTAAACAAAAAAAATCCTCCAACATGCATCATATCATCATATTTGTAAACAAAAAATTCCTCCAACATCTTCATACACTAGTAGAAAACAGGGCATTTGTCCCGGTTGGTGAGGCCCTTTTGTCCCGGTTCATGAACCGGGACTAAAGGGTCGTTACTAATGCCTCCCCCCTTTAGTCCCGGTTCTAACACGAACCGGGACAGATGGGCCTCCACGTGGCCACTGCGAGCAGCCCAGGCAAGGGGGCCTTTGGTCCCGGTTGATGACATGAACCGGGACCAAAAGGCTTCCACGTGTCAGCAGCTGGCTGGAGCTGAGGTTTTTCTTTTTTTAAAAAAAAGTGGCTGGTTTAGGGGTTTTGGGGGTTAATTTTAGTTTGTTATTAGCTAGCTAATAGAGAGAAGTGTCCTCTCTTATATCTTCGTCCTTCGTTTACCAACGCTACTGCTATGTTCATTTTACCCGCTGATATATAATAACTCATGCATGCTCGCATCATACATCATCATATATAATAACAAGTCCTACTAATCATGCATCATCATACAACTTCTAGTCGTTATTAATAACAAGTCATACGATCATCATCCTCATAGTCATCGAACCCAACCCTACATAATTGTTCTTAGCACATGATCATCAGTATCAGGTAGGACCTAAACACCCTTAAGGTAAAATAGCATAAAACAATATAGACCCTGACTCTCCATTATGAAGAATGGAGATCATCCTTTCTCCAATTCTTGCGATTCGTCTCCTTTTGCTTACAAGAAGCTCCTTACGACTGTCCATACATTTTTTCCATTCTTTGATTGTCATGTCTCCACTTCTTTTAGAAATCCATTATGGACAGTTGAGATTTGTAGGACGACCTGGTTGTATGTTCAAAACATCAAGGCGACCGTGCGTATACATCATATGAGGCACACAATCATTCGGGATTATCTGTTGAAAAACATAGTAATAACTTCGTAGTTAGCAATGATGTACTAGGTTTAGAAGTATTTAAAAAGATGCAGGGATGTCGTAATAGTAAAAAAATCTTAGCGGGGTATCTCCATGGTAGTTACCGTAGTTCAACACGTGCACTAGTGGCACGTATTGACCATAATGTTGAGGAGTTCAATTGTAGACATTGTAATCCTCAAGATCAGTACAAAATGCGATAAGATGATTTTTCTCCTTATAAGTTAATTCGGAGCCATCGGTGCAGTGGGTTTTGTCTACCATTTTCCGCATATTCTTTGAAGAATGAAAATAAGCTATCAATGGAAACAAGCTGTCAACTATTTTGAAATAAACAATATAAATTACTTAATAACTATGTTAAGCTCACATGGGGGAAGAATTGGAGGTGTATCCACAAGGACCCAAATGCCCATATTGTCTTGCTGGATTGTAGGATCACCAAATTCCATGGTGACAAGCATACCCTCATCAAAACCATACATCTTGCAAAGTGCTTCCCAATTTTTGTAACCAAAATGGGTTACACTCTCAGCATTGTACAACTTTACTTTAAAATCCACACCATGATGGGTCCTTAGGAGAATTTTTTTGGTTTCCATACTTTCATGGTCTTCAAAACCCATCCTCTCCAAGACATAGCGTCTTGCATAGCATGGGATAAGCTAGTAGAATTGGAAAAGATGAAAAATACACGTTAAAATAGTTGAAGTCGTGCTTAATTATGAAAAAAACTATTGTCGTCGTTGTGTACCGTATGAGCATCGAAGGTCTCCTCGAGCTTAATGCTGAAGCGCCGATCTTCGTCCAGCTCAATGAACCTGTCGCACATACCTCGGTCATCGTGGCACCAGTCGCACTCCCCCGGGCGGTTTTCGTCGTCCGAGTACGACATTTCCGGCCTAAGTTCATAATTCAAATATTAAACTTGTACAATTAAATATATGTACTAAAAAACCTAAATTAGATCATTATTATTAATCATGGTTTGACTATCGGTGATGGTACGTAACTCCTCCTTTCATTCCCGAGTGCATTATTACAACAAATTGTCTAGCACACGGGAATGAAGGAAAAACTACCCCCATGACAGCGTGGATGATGGAGGGGGCTCCTAGATTTCTGCATAGAGTGCTCTTCAATTTTAGCATTCAAAGTAGGAGTACTTTTCCAATATGAGCATTCAATAAGCAAAACCAAATCGTAAAATAAAGTAGTATTCAAATTAGCATGCATTCAATTATAACCAAAAGTACATCTTCTCTTGTGTCCGTACATCGTCGAATACTCCTCGAATACTATCATACATATAGCATCGCTAATTAATATAGCTAGAACCGTAGCGCCCGACGGGTATCGTCGCGGGCGGTGGACACCCAAAGATAAGGAACGATCACAGGATCATAGCTCCAGTGAGATCCCTGAAGAACCTGCCAGGTATTGTCAAACCTGCCCTCCAACGCAACCATGTAGCGACGGACGTGCTCATCCTCCTCGCTGACACAGTGACGTACCACCTCCACGGTGTCCGGAAGCCTCGACAGCGTCACTGGCCCACGCGACCGCCACCAAACAAGGATCAGTCAGCAACAGGCTGCCTCCTCACCAACCTACGTCCCCCAGAAGGTAGCACCTCCCAATACCAGCCCGGCGGAGCCCAGTCCCGAACATGGCCCTGGTCAAGCAGGTCTCCACCATTGAGTCGACGATGACGAGGATGCGGGATAGGCATCGTCGACGTTGATGCGGGAACTACTTCTATATATAGTTAAATAAAGTAGTTTTATTAATTAAATCAACTAGTTCAACTACTAAGCACTTACTATAAATAAATAAAGTAGTACTTACTAAAAATAAACTACTTCTATATATAGTAAAATAAATTGGTTTATTAAATCAACTAGCTAGTTCAACTATATATGAAGCACTTACTATAAATAAAATAAAGTAGTACTTACTAAAAATAAACTAGTTTAACTATAGTTCTATTATTTTTCTAACTAATTATATTAAACACTTTCTCTTCTTATTTTTTCCTTTTTCCTTTATTCTAAATATGAACATATTCATAAATGACTTTGATCATGCACAATTTTCCTATACATACACAATATACTTATTGTTGCTAATTTTGGAAGGCCATTGGTCCCGGTTGGTGCCACGGTTGCTATACATACACAATAAATAAAGCAGAGTCGGGGCGAAGAAGAAGAAAGGAATAGAGGAGAAGAAGAAAAAATAGAAAAAATTCTATTTTTTCTTCTTCTCCTCTACTCCTTTCTTCTTCTCCTCTTCCTTGTCTTCTTTTTTCTTCTTCTTATTTATTTGTCCTCTTCTTCCTCTTCTTATTTCCTTTTTCCTCTCATTCTTTTTCTTCTTCTTCCTTCTTAAAAATACATGAAGTAGTATTGCTTGTTTTTTTAAAATAATGTTCAAATAGAAATTTTAGAAAAAAAGTAAAGGTTTTGCCTAATTCATTGTTCATATGAATATTATC
>NC_041387.1:640183557-640312158 GCF_002162155.2 Triticum dicoccoides
GGCGGGCCGGGGCGGCGCGCATCGGGGCAGGGGGCGGGCGACGGCGACGACGGGGGCGGGTCGTGGCGGCGCGCGTCGGGGCAGGGGCGCAGGCGACGGCGACGACGGGCACGGGCGACGGTGACGGAGACGGCGGGGGCGGCGGGCGGCGTCGGGGCGGCAACTGCGAGATGACAGTGAAAATTTCCCAAGTGTGAACTTATATAGCAAAGCCTTTAGTCCCGGTTCGTGGCACCAACCGGGACTAATACACCTCTTAGTCCTGGTTGGTGCCACCAACCGGGACCAAAGGCCTCTTTTCAGCAGCCCAAAGGGCGGGAAGCGGTGATCTTTGGTCCCGGTTGGTGGCACGAACCAGGACTAAAGGGGGGCATTGGTCCCGGTTGGTGCCACGAACCGAGACCAAAGGATGGAATTGGTCCCGGTTCGTGGCACCAACCGGGACCAATGGCCTTGCACAGCGGCATGGTGGTGGGAGTTTAGTCCAACCTCGCTAGTTGAGAACGCCCTGCACCTGTTTATAAGCTCCGCTGCCTCTTCCCACACGAACTCCTCTGAACTGCAGGCCTATGGGCCTAATCTGACACTGCTTTGCGTGTGGGCCTGCTGGGCCTTCTGCGGGCCTGAATCCTGGCCCATGGTAGGGTTTCTAGTCGTATTCAGGCCGTGGGGGCCCAGTAAGAGGCACGTTTTTTTATTTTTTTGTTTTCTTTACTTATTGTTGTTGCTTCCAATCCTGGCCAATTTTTGTTTTTTTGTTTTCTTTCTTGCTTTATTTATTTTATTTTGTTTCTACTTACAACAATATACTTATTGTTGCTATTTTTATTATTATTTTCAATTTTTTTGTTTTGTTTTCTGCATTATTTATTTTCTTTTGTTTTTTGCTTTATTTTTTAATTCTTTTTGCTTTTAGTTTTAGAAAAATTATAAACTTTCTGTTAGTGCCATTAGTTTTCAAATTTGAAAACACTTTTTTTGTTTTGTTTCTTGCTTTATTTATTTTATTTTGTTTCTACTTACAACAAAAAGTGAAGACTTTCTCCACAACTATTATGATGATACCATGCCAACTTTCAACCATTTTATAGTTCATTTGAAATGCATGTTGTAACAGGCAAGTTTCCGTATGAAATCCTAATACTTCAAAAGAGATTGTCCGTTTTCTACATGAAGTGCATCCAGTTTTTGCCGTAACCCTCTCAACTTTCTTGCATATGCTATGTGGATGAAATGATGATACCATGTCAAAATAAAAGAGAGGCGCAATGCTCACCTGCATGTTGCTTAGCTTCAAGCCAACGTGCAGGTGAGCATTGCGCTTCTCCCTTCATCGTCTCTACACTCAGGGCTTATAAACCGCTGCGAGTGCCTCTCGCTTGGCGAGGTGGGACTAAAAAACAGCTGCAGAAAGAATCAACTAAAATACTCTTTTACCGGTTCATGCCACGAACCGGTACTAAAAGGTGCTCGTGGGGCCCCAGCCTTAAAACCTGTACCAAATAAAATGCCTTTGTAACAGCCTTAGAAATGGTACTAAAGGAATCAACTAAAAAGCTTTTATAAACCTCTAGTATTATTGAAACTAAAATTATATAGAATTTTGTTACAAACTTTAATAGCAAAAAGAATTATCATAAAAAAAATAAGTAATTAGAATTTAGTTCAAAACATTAAAAGCAAAAAGAATTATCATAAGAAAATAAACAAGTAATTAGAATTTTGTTACAAACTTTAATAGCACAAAGAATTATCATAAAAGAAAATAAATAAGTAATTATAATTTAGTTCAAAACATTAAAAGCAAAAAGAATTATCATAAAAGAAAATAAATAAGTAATTAGAATTTTGTTACAAAATTTAATAGCAAAAAGAATTATCATAAAAGAAAATAAATAAGTAATTAGAATTTTGTTCAAAACATCAAAAGCAAAAAGAATTATCATAAAAGAAAATAAATGAGTAATTAGAATTTTGTTACAAACTTTAATAGCAAAAAGAATTATCATAAAAGAAAATAAATAAGTAATTAGAATTTTGTTCAAAACATTAAAAGAAAAAAGAATTATCATAAAAGAAAATAAATATGTAATTAGAATTTTGTTAAAAACTTTAATAGCAAAAAGAATTATCATAAAAGAAAATAAATAAGTACTTATCATAAAAGAAAATAAAAGAATTATGCATTATTTAGCCGTTGGTCCCGATTCGATCCACCAACCGGGACCAATGATGGTGAGGCCAGGAGCGAGGCCCATTGGTCCCGGTTCGTCCCACCAACCGGGACCAAAAGGTCTAGACGAACCGGGACCAATGGCCCACGTGGCCCGGCCGGCCCCCGGGGCTCACGAACCGGGTCCAATGCCCCCATGGGTCCTGGTTCTGGACTGAACCGGGACTAATGGGCTGACCCGGCCTGAACCTTTTCCCCCTTTTCTACTAGTGATATCATCATATCAACATGCATCATCAACCTACAATCAATTCCTCCCACATGCATTACATCATAATTTTTTTAACAAACAAAATTATGAACTAGGGTTCATCTTAACACTAACATATGAACTATTGATTAGAGTTCATATTCCTTACCACTACTTAGTAAATAACTAAGAACTAGAACTAGAATCAAGCTAAAACAATCTTAGGCCAATTTTTTTTTCAATCTAAGTTCAAAAAAATGAGGGAATTGAAGCAAATAATGCGTCGAATCAGAAGCAAGTTTGCAAAAACTAATTGGATGGATCGGAGGAACTTATGATTCTCTCTTCCGGGCCATCTCGGTCCGCCAAAACGGTGAAGAATCGGTGAAGATCCAAGGAGGGGAGTGGAGGAGATGAGAGAGGGAAAGAGGGGCGACTTGGGGGAGAAAGAGGAACTGCCGACGGGGGTGAGGGGGAGGGGTGGGAAGATGGGCAGGGGCGCGGGGGCTTCGGGCGAAATAATTGTCCGGACCCTATCACCAGGCGCTCTGTCGGTATGGTTATACAGCCTACCGCCAGGTCCCCTGGCGGTAGGGTGCAACGAAGGGGGACGGCGGCCGTTTCCGCTAGCTGACGTGGACTAGTACTCTACCTCTAGAACTCCTGGCGGTAGGGGACTATATAACCCTACCGCTAGAGACCTTGGTGGTAAGAAAAAAATCAAATTCAGATTTTTTTTTCAAATAGGGTCAAATCCTGAATTTATATCGGGAAAGGTTCAAAACACGAAATTTAGCCCACCGTGGGCAGTCCGCCGCGGCGCCGCGTGGGACAACCAAAAACGCAAAATGACCGTCATGTTTAGGACAAAAAGGTCAGGAATCTTATCTGCGCCGCGCCGCACTGTGATAAACAGTACGTACCACTAGTATGATGGGACTAGATGAAAACTTTGCGTTTTGGCTGCATGCATATACGCGCGCGGCCGCGATGGATGGGTGCAATCGCATTTTCCCAGCAAGTGTTATCCAAAAAATATTTTCCAGCAGGTTCCTCCGTTCGAAGCGAAAAAAACACATGAAGCAGTTTACACGACAAACTTTCAAGCAGTCATATCCGAGCCCCGAGCGCCGATGCTAGTACGTGGACCTTGTTGTCTGCATGCACACGGGAACGCGCTGCTGGTAGGGTGCTAGATCCGTACGTGCACGCCCAGTAGACCATCTACAGCATAGCCTCAAACCCGTCTCATATGCCGGGGCGAGTCGGCCGGTCATTGACCGGTCACTATAATTTGACCCATGTGTTTCTTAAGCAGGCCTTAAATGTCCGGGCTGATCAGCATCCCTTCATATCTAGTCTAAATATGAAGTGAATATTGTGGGTGTCCGGGTGGGTCGGCCGGTTACCGGTCATGAATTTTTGACCCAGATGTGTATCTTAAACGGGCCTCAAATGTCCAGGCTGACCGGCGCCACCCATATTCTGTCCAAATATGGAGCGAATATGTGGGCGCTCGGGAGCCCACCACGTCGGGCCGACGACCCGACCCCACCGCTTCAGCCGCCCTTCAACCTTTCCCGTGCGCGAGCCCTTGCCGTCCGCCACCCTTACTCCCCATTCTCATCACCGGCCCCGATCCGCCGCCATATACCTTCATTTTGTCTCATGTGTGTTGAACATTGTCTTCCTCGGTTCCAGCTTCACTGATGTAGGTAGGGCTGGGCGAGAAAGGGTCCCCTCTTGCCTATTAGTAAGCGGGCCTTCGATTCCACCGGGGTCTTAGATGCCATCCAGCCCGTCCCCGGCCGACGCGACAGAGATGCAATCCACTTCGTCCATCGTTTTGCCTTCCTCGACCGCATCTTGCAAGGCGCGGAACGTTGGCCGGAAGATGCGGCGATGCCGGCAGCGAGAGAGGGAGGCGGCGGCGGCACGGCGCATGGAGGTGCAGACATGTTCAAGCAGTTGTCTCCTCCGCTGTGCCTGGAATCTTATTCCGCACCGTCCTGCATGTAGATAATGCATGTAATTATTCTATTAATTATTCATAAATACCTTATAAAGTACCCCCTCCATCTCAAAATAAGTGTCAGTATAAAGTTGTACTAAGGTTAAGACACTTATTTGGGACGCAGGGAGCAGTACATCAGGTAGTCTTAAGCCATCATCTTAGCAACATTTGTCGCTACTCTTATCCACTTGATGAAGGGTTGCCGATACTCTTACCCTAATACCAAACAGACACCACACAAATGCCTAACATCTAAAGCCGGAGACTCCAACCAAGCCACATACCGGATCTGGGGCACAAACCGGTCTGTCGCACTCTGATGGGTTGTCGCCGCCGTCTTTCACTAATCCATCTTCAGAGCAGGTACTGATGTGACGACTTTGCCAAGCCTACCGTCGATGCCGCCACTGCGCCAAACAACACCACTGCCCTGCGCTCGTCCATCCAGGCACATATGTCATGTTGATTCAGCTTCACCATACCGTTAATATTCATGGTCGTCGAAGCGGTAGATGCAATGCCGCTCCTCCTCCCAACCTCCACGCAGCCCATCACCTACAGGAACAAAGGGTCAAGAATATTGTTCTAGGATGATGAGACTAGATGAAAACTTTGCGCGCCGTACCATCGCGGAGTGGGTGCATGCATGGCCAAGGTTTGGATGGGTCCATTCACATTTTTTCCAGCAAGCGATGCTCAGAGCATCTCCAGCCGTTCGGCCCCCCAGGGCGGTGAAAAACAACCGCCTGGGGGCGAACAGGCGCAAGTTTGGCGCGTGGGGCGACTCCGTTCCCAGTCGTCGCTCACCAGGTCGCCACCAATATCGCACGAGCTCGGTGATACTACGTACAAATTTGTGCAAGCTCAGCGACCTGGCACGAACTCGGCGAAATTTCATTGAAATTTGTACAAAAAGTTAAAACATGCAAACTATGCCCTGCTACTACGCCTAGCCACTGCGCCGCGCCGGTCATCTACATGCCGAGGTACCCATCGAAACAAGTGTAGTCGCTGCCACCACCGTCGTAGTCGTCGTGGTCGTTACGCACCCCGCCAGAGCCGCCGACGTCCATGCTACACCCCTGCCCAGGGTCGCCGACGCACGGTGCTTCGCTGGATGGTCCGACCTCGTCCTCCTCACCGTTGTCGAGGACGATGACGCCGCCCTCCTCGCGACCGCGGCGCCGGGCCTGGAGCTCCTCGTATGCTAGGCGCTGGCACCGCACCTAGTCGCGAACGTAGTACACTTTCGCCCATTTTAGGGCGGCGTCATCGTCGGGGGCCACCATGGCGACGTGCTCCGGCTTCATGGGGAGCAGGCCCGGCTCGAACTTTGGCTGGACCAGGCGGAGGGAGCGTGGGGATGGGCGGGCACCCTCGATGATGACGAGGGCGCCACTGCGGGTGCAGCGCCGGAGCTGCGGTGTCTCCTCCGGCTGTATATCCGGCTCGGGCTTGACTGGGCGGAGAGTCTGCGAGCCGTAGCCCAACGATGAGGACGTCGGCTCCATTCGCCCCGGCGTCCATAAACTTCCACGGCGGCGAGAGAAGGACGGCCGCGATGGATACTCGAGGCGCGGCACGTTGCCGGTCTCGATGTGGTCAAGAACGGCCTCGAGGGTGCGGCCTGGCACGCGCCACCACTCGCGCTGTCCTTCGGCGTTGAGATGGCCGCGGGGGGATGATGCCGTTGATGGAGGCGATTTGTTCTTGGCGGTGGCGCTCGAAGTACATCGTCCACAGCGTTTCGCTGTCGGCGGCATACCTCGTCTTGTTACGCTGCTCCTCCGTCATGGACGAGCGAATGTGGGCGATCTCGGCCCGCCGCGCCGCCCCTTCGGGCACCGGCGGCACCGGGACGCCGCCGGCGCTCAGCCTTCACGCGCCCGGCACACACATGTCTGGGGGCGCTGGATGCTCGACCTCATATAGGAGGCGCGCCTCCGGCTCTTGGAGATGGCAGCGGATGAAGCCATTCGCCGTCGCGTGATGTCTACTACACAACCTTCATCTTGTAGACGTTGTTGGGCCTCCAGGTGCAGAGGTTTGTAGGACAGTAGAAAATTTCCCTCAAGTGAATGACATAAGGTTTATTAATCCGTGGAAGGTGTAGGATGAAGATGGTCTCTCTCAAGCAACCCTGCAACCAAATAGCAAAGAGTCTCTTGTGTCCTCAACACACCCAATACAATGGTAAATTGTATAGGTGCACTAGTTCGGCGAAGAGATGGGGATACAAGTGCAATATGCATGGTAGAAATGAGTATTTGTAATCTGAAATTGTAAAAACAGCAAGGTAACAAGTGGTGAAAATGAGCGTAAACGGTATTGCAATGGTAGGAAACAAGGCCTAGGGTTCATACTTTCACTAGTGCAAGTTCTCTCAACAATAATAACATAACTGGATCATATAACTATCCATCAACATGCAACAAAGAGTCACTCCAAAGCCACTAATAGCGGAGAACAAACGAAGAGATTATGGTAGGGTATGAAACCACCTCAAAGTTGTCCTTTTTGATCTATCTATTCAAGAGTCCGTAGTAAAATAATATGAAGCTATTCTTTCCGTTCAATCTATCATCATATAGAGTTCATACTAGAATAACACCTTAAGACACAAATCAACAAAAACCCTAATGTCACCTAGATACTCCATTGTCACCGCAAGTATCCGTGGGCATGATTATACGATATGCATCACACAATCTCAGATTCATCTATTCAACCAACACAAAATACTTCAAAGAGTGCCCCAAAGTTTCTACCGGAGAGTCAAGATGAAAACGCGTGCCAACCCCTATGCATAGGTTCATGGGCGGAACCCGCAAGTTGATCACCAAAACTTACATCAAGTGAATCACGTGAATATCCCATTGTCACCACAGATAAGCACGACAAGACATACATCAAGTGTTCTCAAATCATTAAAGACTCGATCCGATAAGATAACTTCAAATGGAAAACTCAATCCATTACAAGATAGTAGAGGGGGAGAAACATCATAAGATCCAACTATAATAGCAAAGCTCGCGATACATCAAGATCGTGCCATAGATAGAACACGAGAGAGAGAGAGAGAGAGAGAGAGAGAGAGAGAGAGAGAGAGATCAAACACATAGCTACTGGTACATACTCTCAGCCCCGAGGGTGAACTACTCCCTCCTCGTCATGGAGAGCGCCGGGATGATGAAGATGGCCATCGATGAGGGATCCCCCCTCCGGCAAGGTGCCGAAATAGGGTCCCAATTGACTTTTGGTGGCTACAGAGGCTTGCGGCGGTGGAACTCCCGATCTATCTTCTGCTCCGATGTTTTTAGGGTATATGGGAATATATAGGTGAAAGAAATCGGTCGGGAGGTGCTCGAGGGGCCCACGAGACAGGGAGCACGCCCAGTAGGGGGGGGGGGCTCCTATCTCCTGGCCTCCTTGAAGCTTCTCTAACATGGACTCCAAGTCTCCTGGATCATATTTGTTCCAAAAATTAAGCTCCCAAAGGTTTCATTCCGTTTGGACTCCGTTTGATATTCCTTTTCTTCCAAACATTGAAATAGGCAAGAAAACAACAATATGGGCTGGGCCTCCGGTTAGTAGGTTAGTCCCAAAAGTAATATAAAAGTGTATAATAAAGCCCGTAATCATCCAAAACAGATAATAAAATAGCATGAATGCTTCATAAATTATAGATACGTTGGAGACGTATCAGCATCCCCAAGCTTAATTCCTGCTCATCCTCGAGTAGGTAAATGATAAAAGAAAGAATTTATGAAATGTGAATGCTAGCAGGTGCACAAGTTTGATCAATGATAATTCCAATCACCTTTTCTAGCATGTTTATATGTCATAACAGTAGTTCATCTCATAAAACTTTTCATGATCAAGTAACAAGCTATTCGCATGTTAAAGCATAGACCATAAACTTTCTTGAAAACTAGCAAACTTCATTCTTAGTCATCAAACAATTACAATTCATCTTATTTTCGGGAAGGGTCTATGTCAGAGCTTTGATTTAGCAAACTCCATATACTCAACTATCATATAGTCTTCTAGAATTGCTAACACTCACGCAATACTTATGGTTATGGAGTTTTAATCGGACACTGAGAAAGATAGGGGCTTATAATGTTGCCTCCCAACGTATTCACCTTTGGGTGATGTCAACAATAATAGTTCATGCTAAATTACATCCAATTGGATATATATCAGGATCTCCCCGACACGAGGTGCTTGCCAAAGGATAAAATGAAAAAGGGAAGGTGAAGATCACCTTGACTATTGCATAAAGTAAAAGACATAAGGTAAAAGATAGGCCCTTCGCAGAGGGAAGCAGAGGTTGTCATGCGCTTTTAGGGTTGGATACACAAAATCTTAATGCGAAAGAACGTCACTTTATATTGCCACTTGTATATGGACCTTTATTATGCAGTCCGTCACTTTTATTGCTTCCATAACAAGATCGTAAAAAACTTATTTTCTCCGCACTAATAAGTCATGCATATTTAGAGAGCAATTTTTATTGCTTGCACCGATGACAACTTACTTGAAGGATCTTACTCAATCCATAGGTAGATATGGTGGACTCTCATGGCAAAAACTGGGTTTAAGGATGTCTGGATGCACCGGCGAAGTTTGCACCAACTCTCAAGGTGAGAAAGGGCAATGCACGGTACCGAAGAGGCTAGTAATAATGGAAAGATAAAAGTGCGTATAATCCATGGACTCAACATTAGTCATAAAGAACTCACATACTTACTGCAAAAATCTACGAGTCATGAAAAACCAAGCACTACGCGCATGCTCCTAGGGGGGAGGTTGGTAGGAGTTAACCATCGCGCGCCCCCGACCTCCACACAAGGGAAGGCAATCGAAAGAGCACCCCATGCAATAAATTTGTTACACAACTTTTACTATACGTGCATGCTACGGGACTTGCTAACTTCAACACAAGCATTCTTTAAATTCATAAGCACCCAACTAACATGACTTTAATATCACTACCTCCATATCTCGAAACAATTATCAAGTATCAAATTGATCATAGCATCCAATTCACTGCTATGATAGTTTTTATTCAAATTACCATGTTGTTTAAGACTCTCAAAATAATATAAGTGAAGAATGAGAGTTCATTAATTTCTACAAAATAAAACCACCGCCGTGCTCTAAAAAGATATAAGTGAAGCACTAGAGCAAACAAGAAACTACTCCGAAAGATATAAGTGAAGATCAATGAGTAGTCAAATAATTATATAGCTACGAGAAGACTCTCTCTCATTTAAGTATTTCAGATATAATGTATTTTATTGAAGCAGCAAGCAAAACAAAACAAAATGACATTGCAAGGATAGCACAACTCATGTGAAGAAGAAAAAACTTAGGTTCAACCGATACTAACTGTTAACTGTTGAAGAAGAAAGGTGGGATGCCTAACGGGGCATCCCCAAGCTTAGATGCTTGAGACTTCTTGGAATATCATCTTGGGGTGCCTTGGGCATCGCCAAGCTTGAGCTTTTGTGTCTCTTTAATTCCTTTTATATCTCGGTTTCCTAAATCTCAAAAACTTCATTCACACCAAACTCAACAAGAACTCGTGAGATAAGTTAGTATAAACCAATGCAAAAACCTTATCATTTTCTACTGTAACAAATCACTAAGATTAATATTAAACATTTCATACTAAATGTGTCTGCATATTTAATACTCCTATCCTCAAATAGAATCATTAAACAAGCAAGCATAGGCAAACAATGCAAACATAACAGCAATCTGCCAAAACAGTATAGTCTGTAAAGAATGCAAGATTCATCATACTTCCCTAACTCCAAACATTATAAGAAAAATACTACACTGTATAAGATTTATCGGAGCTCAATATGCGAAAAGATTCAACATTATATCACTCTCTGACTTTTCTAGGGAATTTTTGCAACAGCGGTAAACTTTCTGTTTTGAAACAGCAACATGTATACATGCAGAATAGGCATGGTAAAAGCTATCCTTGACATTTTTATTGGAAATATAGATGCAAAACATTATTCTAAATAACAGAAAGCAAATACTAACAAAAGAAAATGACACTCCAAGCAAAACACATATCATGTGGTAAATAAAAGTATAGCTCCAAGTAAAGTTACCGATGAACGAAGATGAAAGAGGGGATGCCAACAGGGGCATCCCCAAGCTTAGGCTCTTGGTTGTCCTTGGATACTACCTTGGGGTGCCTTGGTCATCCCAAAGCTTAGGCTCTTACCACTCCTTATTCCATAGTTCATCGAATCTTTACCCAAAACTTGAAAACTTCACAACACGAAACTCAAAACAAAACTCGTAAGCTCCGTTAGTATAAGAAAATAAATCACCACTTTGGTAATGTTGTGAACTCATTCTTTATTTATATTGGTGTTAAACATACTGTATTCCAAGTTACCCATGGTTCATACCCTCCGATACTACTCATAGATTCATGAAAATAAGCAAACAACACATCGAAAACAGAATCTGTCAAAAACAGAACAGTCTATAGTAATCTGTATCATTCGAACACTTATGGAACTCCAACAATTATGAAATAAATTGGTGGCCCTGATAAATTTGTATATTAATCATCTTCAAAAATAATCAACCTAAAATCACTCTTATGTAAAAAAATGGCAGCTAATCTCGTGAGCGCTAAAGTTTCTGTTTTCTACAGCAAGATCATATAGACTTCACCCAAGTCTTCCCAAAGGTTCTACTTGGCACTTTATTGAAACAAAAGCTATAAAACATGATTACTACAGTAGCATAATCATGTGGACACACAAAAACAGTAAGGGTAAATATTGGGTTGTCTCCCAACAAGCGCTTTTCTTTAATGCCTTTCTAGCTAGGCATGATGATGGCAATGATGCTCACATAAAAGATAGGAATTGAAACATAAAGAGAGCATCATGAAGAATATGCCTAGTACATTTAAGTCTAACCCACTTCCTATGCATAGGGAATTTGTGAGCAAACAACTTATGGGAACAACAATCAACTAGCATAGGATGGCAAAACAAGAATAACTTCAAAACTTTAAGCACATAGAGAGGAAACTTGATATTATTGCCATTCCTACAAGCATATGTTCCTCCCTCATAATAATTTTCAGTAGCATCATGAATGAATTCAACAATATAACCAGCACCTAAAGCATTCTTTTCATGATCTACAAGCATTGAAATTTTACTACTCTCCACATAAGCAAAATTCTTCTCATTCGGAATGGTGGGAGTACCATAAGAGACTTTAATACTATAGATTGTTTCCACATTAAAAGAGTAATTTTAAGAAAAGGGTAATCATAATCATGACAAGTTTTATAAATATAATCATCACTACTTTTTATAGCATAAGTTTCATCACAATAAACATCATAAGTAGCAACTTTGTTCTCATCATAATCGATTGAAACCTCTTCCAAGATAGTGGAATCATCACTAAATAAAGTTGACACTCTTCCAAATCCAGTTTCATATTCATCACAATAAGATTCAACATCTTACAAAATAGTGGGATCACTACTTCCTAAAGTTGACACTCTTCCAAACCCACTTTCATCAATATAATCATCATAGGCAAGAGGCATGCTATCATCATAACAACTTTGCATATCAAAACTTGGGAGGCTAAAAATATCATCTTCATTAAACGTAGCATCCCCAAGCTTGGGAAAAACATTAATTTCAGCAAATATATTCTCAAATATTTCATCCTCATCACACATAGCTTCCCCAAGCTTGGGCCTTTTCATATCATAAGCATAATCACTCTCATCATTAATAGGATGGATAACACCAATAGTATAGCAATTATCATCATCACAATGAGTAGTAGGAGCAACATCATTTGGGAGGGATACCTTTTTACCTTTGCTGCTCCTTATCTTCCTTTTCTTCTTCATATTATGTGTGCGTTCAACCCTCTTGTTTGAGCTCCTTATTGATGAGATTGGTTGAATAGAAAGCTCCTCCTCGCTACCTGATTCATCATAAGAAATAATAGGAGGATAATGGGAAGTCTCTTCCCTTTCATTAGTATTCTCTTCATCTTCTATTTGCTTCCTTTTCTTTATGTAATTGGCAATATAAGGATTTTCAATGCAATTCATCGCACAATACATATAAATTTCCTCTAGATCAAAACCAACAAATCTATCAAGATTAAATTTTGGAATACCCTTAGTTATAAGTTTCATTTCTTCATACCCCAAAACAACACTAAGCTCTTTATGATGCTAAAGGGTAATCAAATTATCACAATTTTTGGATACGATTTGGTCATGAAACAATTTGCATTGGAGATTTAAATGACCACATTCATTGCAAAGTTCACAAGGAGCGCGAAAAATATTGAATTTTTCGGCACAAACGTCTAGCTTTTCTTGCAACAATTTAGTGTCTAAATGATTATGCCTCTTTCACTATATATCTTCCCTATTTGGTGCGTACTTGCAAACCCAATCCAATCCACAAAAATTAACATGCTTATAGGAGATATTTTCATCATGACTAGAGCAATCATCATTAGAACTATGGATATTCAAGGAGTTCATACTAACAACATTGCAATCATGCTCATCATTCAATGATCTAGTGACAAACATTTTATAAATTTCTTCTTCTAGAACTTGAGCACAATTTTCCTTACCATCATTCTTACGAAAGAAATTAAAAAGATGAAGCGTATGGGGCAAACTCAATTCCATTTTTTTGTTTTCTTTTATAGATTAAACTAGTGATAAAACAAGAAACAAAAAGATTCGATTGCAAGATCTAAAGATATACCTTCAAGCACTCACCTCCCCAACAACGCCGCTAGAAAAGAGCTTGATGTCTACTACACAACCTTCTTCTTGTAGACGTTGTTGGGCCTCCAAGTGCAGAGGTTTGTAGGACAGTAGCAAATTTCCCTCAAGTGGATGACCTAAGGTTTATCAATCCATGGGAGGCGTAGGATGAAGATGGTCTCTCTCAAGCAGCCCTTCAACCAAATAGCAAAGAGTCTCTTGTGTCCCCAACACACCCAATACAATGGTAAATTGTATAGGTGCACTAGTTCGGCGAAGAGATGGTGATACAAGTGCAATATGGATGGTACATATGAGTATTTGTAATCTGAAATTAAAAAACAGCAAGGTAACAAGTGGTGAAAGTGAGCGTAAACGGTATTGCAATGGTAGGAAACAAGGCCTAGGGTTCATACTTTCACTAGTGCAAGTTCTCTCAACAATAATAACATAACTGGATCATATAACTATCCATCAACATGCAACAAAGAGTCACTCCAAAGCCACTAATAGCAGAGAACAAACGAAGAGATTATGGTAGGGTACGCAACCACCTCAAAGTTATCCTTTTTGATCTATCTATTCAAGAGTCCGTAGTAAAATAACATGAAGCTATTCTTTCCATTCAATATATCATAGAGTTCACACTAGAATAACACCTTAAGACACAAATCAACCAAAACCCTAATGTCACCTAGATACTCCATTATCACCTCAAGTATCCGTGGGCATGATTATACGATATGCATCACACAATCTCAGATTCATCTATTCAACCAACACAAAGTACTTCAAAGAGTGATCCAAAGTTTCTACCGGAGAGTTAAGACGAAAATGTGTGCCAACCCCTATGCATAGGTTCATGGGCGGAACACGCGAGTTGATCACCAAAACATACATCAAGTGAATCACGTGAATAACCCATTGTCACCATAGATAAGCACAGCAAGACATACATCAAGTGTTCTCAAATCATTAAAGACTCAATCCGATAAGATAACTTCAAAGGGAAAACTCAATCCATTACAAGAGAATAGAGGGGGAGAGACATCATAAGATCCAACTATAAAAGCAAAGCTCGCGATACATCAAGATCGTGCCATAGAGAGAACACGAGAGAGAGAGATCAAACACATAGCTACTGGTACATACCCTCAGCCCCGAGGGTGAACTACTCCCTCCTTGTCATGGAGAGCGCCGGATGATGAAGATGGCCATCGGTGAGGGATCCCCCCTCTGGCAGGGTGCCAGAATAGGGTCTCGATTGACTTTTGGTGGCTACAGAGGCTTGCGGCAGCGGAACTCCCGATCTATCTTCTCCTCCGATGTTTTTAGGGTATATGGGAATATATAGGTGAAAGAAGTCGGCCGAGAGGTGGTCGAGGGGCCCACGAGACAGGGGGGCGTGCCCAGTAGGGGGAGGGCGCCCTCCTATCTCCCGGCCTCCTCGAAGCTTCTCTGACGTGGACTCCAAGAATCCTGGATCATATTTGTTCCAAAAATCACGCTCCCGAAGGTTTCATTCTGTTTGGACTCTGTTTGATATTCCTTTTCTTTGAAACACTGAAATAGGCAAGAAAACAGCAATATGGGCTGGGCCTCCGGTTAGTAGGTTAGTCCCAAAAGTAATACAAAAGTGTATAATAAAGCCCGTAATCATCCAAAACAGATAATAAAATAGCATGAATGCTTCATAAATTATAGATATGTTGGAGACGTATCATCGCGCCGTCGCCTGAAAACCTCTCGGCCATTCGCTCGTCGGCGGGAAGGAGGGGAGAGTGCTTCTTTCTACGGCGGATACGATGGGGGGAATGTGAGTTGTGGCGTTCACTAGCGGGGGCGTCTTTTATAGCCGCAGCGGAGACGTCGAGAGGCTACATGTCGAGCGACGCGTGGCGGGAGCGGGTGGGACGCGCGCCGTCGGCGTCTTCACTGTGCCTCCCGTGAGGCATCAATGGAGGCTGACCGGCCCAGCAGCGTGGCAGCCTTGGCCTGCCTTCGTATTGATTCCCACGGGAACTGAGGCGATGAGGGCGACGAAGCGGCGTCTCGCTGACTCAGGGGGCCCACCCTCGTTCGTGCCAAAATCGCATTCCCCGGTGCCCCTAGGCGCTCCCCAGCATACCGGGTTCCGCCTGGGTGCACCGAGCAGTCTGAACATACATTTTCCTACAAAATTGAGATAGGGGCAGCGGGCTTTGTGGGTGTCCGGACCACTGCCACATCGACGTATCACCGCCATGGCCCACCCGAAACACCCACCCGTCTATCTCGCGCTTCCCATCCAACGCCCGTGCCGCTTGCTGCGATGATTTCATGCCAATCCAGAGCATGTAGTGGCCTACCTTGATGCCGATGCGACCTCTCAGACGTTGCTGCTCCAATGCAGGTGCCACGTTTCGAGAAAGCAACCGCCGTTGCGCCACATTGAAGCGGGCTAACCTCCCATTCGCCTGACCTTGGCCACATCTATTTAAACTGCATGCAAGCGATGCACATCCACACCGAGCACCTCCTCCTCCTTCTCTTTGAGCCCCTCCAGCAACAACGGCGATGCTTGAGTCTTGATTCTCTGCACCAGCAGGCGAAAGCGAGGGCGGCGATAGTTCATTGTCAAGAGGATGTTGGCGCCACCGTCCTTGCTCTCCAGGACCCTCGACATCCACGACGGAGGAGATCATCATATCCACCTTCGACGAGGAGGACCAGAAGCCGCAGCAACATTAGTCGAAGCAGCGGACACGCGTTTTCGTGGAGGCGGCTATGATGGACAAATAGTCCTCTGACAATCCACAAGTATAGGGGGTCGTTTGTAGCCTTGTTCGATAAATAAGAGTATTGAACCCAACGAGAAGCTAAAGGCAGAATGAATATTCCCTCAAGTTCTATCGACCACCGATACAACTCTACGCACACTTGATGTTTGCTTTACCTAGAACAAGTATGAGACTATTTTGCAAGAATAAAAATACGAGTACTTTGCGAGAATAAAACTATGAATAAATTGCAAGGTAATAAAAGTGGATAGATTTTGTCAACAAGAAACTCATTTGTCCCTAGGGAATAAATAACAAGTACCGGTAATCATTCTTGTAATTCTATATGAGGGAGAGGCATGAGCTAACATACTTTCTCTACTTGGATCATATGCACTTACGTATTGGAACTCTAGCAAACATCCGCAACTATTAAAGATTATTAAGGTTGTGAAATCCAACCATAGCATTAAGTATCAAGTCCTCTTTATCCCATATGCAGCAACCCACCTACTCGGATTTAATTTTCTATCACTCTCGCAACCCACCATAAGCGAATCATGAACGTATTGCAACACCCTGCACCGGGGATCCCTGACGTTTGCGCGAGGCGGAGGGAATCGTAGGACAACACCATAAATAAAATATACAATCATACCAACCAAGATCACGATTAACCCATAGGACAAAATGGATCTACTCAAACATCATAGGATAGCCAAATATCATTGGGAAATATATGGAGTTGAGCACCATGTTTAAGTAGATGTTACTATGGAGATAAGAGGCATTACACCAATGCATAGAGGGGGAGAGAGTTGGTGTTGATGGTAGCAAGATTGTTGATGTAGATCACCGTCATGATCCTTGCCCCGACGGCGTTCTGGCGCCATCGGGAGAGAGAGGGAGAGAGCCCCCTCTTTCTTCTTCTTCCTTGTCCTCCTCCCTAGATGGGAGGAGAGTTACCCCTCTGGTCCATGGACTCCATGGCGGCGGAGGGGCGGGAGCCCCTCCGAGATTGGATCTTCCTCTCTGTTCTCTTCTATTTTGCGTCCCCCAAATCTGGCCCTTCATGGTTTCTTAAATTCCCAGAGATCCTTAACTCCGACTGCGCTGAAATTTTTACACGATTTTTTACATAAATCATCTTTCTTGGGCCAGAAGAAAGGCCCCAACTGACTTTCGAGGAGGGCATAAGACACCTGGGCACGCCAGGGGGTGCCCGGCGCACCCTGGTGGGTTGTGGTCACTGTGGGCCCCCGTTTGCGTTGATTCCAAGTACCTAAAATCACATTTATTCCAAAATAATTCTCCGTAAAGTTTTATTGTGTTTGGACTTCGTTTGATATGGATTTTCCGCGAAACAAAAAACATGCAACCAACAGGAACTCGCACTGGGCACTGGATCAATATGTTAGTCCAAATAAATCATTTAAAATGTTGCCAAAAGTGTATAAAGGTTGTATAATATTGGCATGAAACAATCAAAAATTATAGATACGACGGAGACGTATCAGCATCGCCAAGCTTAATTCCTGCTCGATCTCGAGTAGGTAAATGATAAAAAGGATAATTTTTTATGTGGAATGCTACCTATCATAAACTTGATCTTATGTCTATTAAGACACGAGTGATTCAAAGCAATAGTCTACAATTTGACACAAAGACATCAATACTCAGGCATCCCAACAAATAATCGTGTCTTTAAAAATATCAATGCTAAAGAAAGCTATCCCTACAAAATCATATAGTCTTGTCATGCTCTGCCTTCTTAACACAAAGTATTTATCATGCACAACCCCGATGACAAGCCAAACAATTTGTTCATACTTTTTAATGCGCTTCAACTTTTTCAACCCTCACGTAATACATGAGCGGCAAGCCATGGATATAGCACTATAGGTGGAATAGAGTATGATGATAGGGGTAAACATAGAGAAGACAAAAAAGTAAGAAAGTCTCACATCGACGCGGCTAACCAATGGGGTATGGAGATGCCCATCAATTGATATCAACACAAAGAGTAGGGATTTCCATGCAACAGATGCACTAAGAGCTATAAGTGTATGAATGCTCAACATGAAAACTAAGTGGGTGTGCATCCAACTTGCTTGCTCATGAAGACCTCGAGCATTTGAGAAACCCATCATCGGAATATACAAGCCAAGTTTTATGATGAAAAATTCCCACTAGTATATGAAAGTGACTAAATAGGAGACTCTCTATATGAAAAACATGGTGCTATTTTGAAGCACAAGTGTGGTAAAGGATAGTAACAATGCCCCTTCTCTCTCTTTTTGTGTAACATCCCAAATTTCCAATTTGGAATGTTATACATTAGATCATCATTTCATATCATATTTTATTGCATTTTGGCTTGATCCTAGAAATTCTACGCAACTCAAGGACCCGTGGAGAGAGTTGGGGATTTCGTTATTTTCATATTTGAGTTTTCTCAAATTTTGAAAATAGGATCATTTGATTTTAATTATTTTATCTTCGTATATTTCTTTTATAAAAATAAGAGAGAGGGAATAAAATGACTTCCCCACAATAAATAAATATTGAGGATTTAATAATTAAATCGAATAAGATTTTATTTCGGAGTTTATCGCTTTTTATTTGAATTAGGAAAAATGCGTGTTTTTCAAAATTGCATTTTAGGCCCAAATAAATGTTCATCATGTCCGACTTATTTTTAGAGGATGGGGAAAATTTATTTCGGGATTTTTGGAGCCGTTTAGTATTTCTTTTCTTTCTTTTTCTGCACGTCCGAATTATTTTTTAAAAAAGGAACCGACTTCGGGCCGTACTCGAGTGGGACTCCTCGGGCCGGCCTTATAAGCCGCCACCCCCGGCGCCCCTAGCCCACCCAGCCGCCGCCCGAACCATAACCCTAGACCGCCGCCGCCACCGTCGCCGCTGCTACGTCTTGAGCTAGGCGTTGGTTTTCCCTGAACAGGAGAGGGTGATGCAGCAAGTGTAGCGTAAGTATTTCCCTCAGTTTTGAGAACCAAGGTATCAATCTAGTAGGAGGCTCCTCAAAAGTCCCACGCTCCTACACAAAAAAACTAAGAACTCGCAACCAACACAATAAAGGGGTTGTCAATCCCTTCACGGCCACTTGCGAAAGTGAGATCTGATAGAGACAGTATGATAAGATAAATATATTTTTGGTATTTTATAATATAGATGCAAAAAGGTAAAGATGCAAATAAAAGTAGATTGAAAGCAACTATGATAAGAGATAGACCCAGGGGCCATAGGTTTCAATAGAGGCTTCTCTTAAGATAGCATAAGTATTACGGTGGGTGAACAAATTACTGTCGAGCAATTGATAGAGAAGCGCATAGTTATGAGATTGTCTAGGCATGATCATGTATATAGGCATCACGTCCATAACAAGTAGACCGACTCCTGCCTGCATCTACTACTATTACTCCACACATTGACCGACTCCTGCCTGCATCTAGAGTATTAAGTTCATAAGAACAGAGTAACACATTAAGCAAGATGACATGATGTAGAGGGATAAACTCATGCAATATGAAATAAACCCCATCTTGTTATCCTCGATTGCAACAATACAATACGTGTCTTGCAACCCTTTCTCTCACTGGGTAAGAACACCGCAAGATTTAACCCAAAGCTAAACACTTCTCCCATGGCAAGAAAGATCAATCTAGTAGGCCAAACCAAACTGATAATTCAAAGAGACTTGCAAAGATAACTCAATCATACATAAAAGAATTAAGAGAAGATTCAATTATTATCCATAGATAAATCTGATCATAAACCCACAATTCATCGGATCTCGACAAACACACCGCACAAAGAGATTACATCGAATAGATCTCCACAATAGAGGGGGAGAACATTGTATTGAGATCCAAAAAGAGAGAAGAAGTCATCTAGCTAATAACTATGGACCCGTAGGTCTATGGTAAACTACTCACAACTCATAGGAGGGGCAAGGGTGTTGATGTAGAAGCCCTCTGTGGTCGATCCCCCCTCCGGCAGAGTGCCAATGAAGGCTCCAAGATGGGATCTCGCGGATACAGAAGGTTACGGCGGTGGAAATTGTGTTTCGTGGTGCTCCTGGATGTTTTCGGGGTACGTAGGTATATATAGGAGGAAGAAGTACGTCGGTGGCCGCCCGAGGGGCCCACGAGATAGGGGGGTGCGCCCTACAGGGGGGCCCTATCTCGTGGGGTCCTCGGGAGCTTCTTGACTTGCACTCCAAGCTCTCCGGATCTTGTTCGTTCCAAAAATCATGCTCCCGAAGGTTTCATTCCGTTTGGACTCCGTTTGATATTCCTTTTCTTCGAAATACTGAAATAGACAAAAAACAGCAATATGGGCTGGGCCTCCGGTTAATAGGTTAGTCCCAAAAATGATATAAATGTGTAAAATAAAGCCCATAAACATCCAAAAGGGGTAATATAATAGCATGGAACAATAAAAAATTATAGATACGTTGGAGACGTATCAAGCATCCCCAAGCTTAATTCCTGCTCGTCCTCGAGTAGGCAAATGATAAAAAGAAATTTTTGATGTGGAATGCTACCTAGCATAATTCACAATGTAATTTTCTTTCATGTGGCATGAATGTTCAGATCCAAATGATTCAACATAAAAGCTTATAAAACATAAAAATAATAATGCTTCAAAGCATACTAACAAATAATCATGTCCTATCAAAATAGCATAGCCAAAGAAAGCTTATCCCTACAAAATCTAGGCCATGCTTCATTTTCATTACACAAAATACTCCCATCATGTACAGCCCCGATGACGAGCCGAGCAATTGGTTCATACTTTTTAACGCGCTTCAGCTTTTTCAACTCTTACGCAATACATGAGCGCAAGGCATGGACATAATACTATGGTGGTATATGGTGGTTGTGAGGACAAAAAGGGAGAAGATAGCCTCACATCAACTAGGCGTATTAACGGGCTATATGGAGATGCCCATTAATAGATATCAATGTGAGTGAGTAGGGATTGCCATGCAACGGATGCACTAGAGCTATAAAATATATGAAAGCTCGACAAAAGAAACTAAGTGGGTGTGCATCCAACTTGCTTGCTCACGAAGACCTAGGGCACTTGGAGGAAGCCTATGATTGGAATATACAAGCCAAGTTCTATAATGAAAAATTCCCACTAGTATATGAAAGTGACAACATATGAGACTCTCTGTCATGAAGATCATGGTGCTATTTTGAAGCACAAGTGTGGAAAAAGAGATAGTAGCAATTGTCCCTTCTCTCTTTTTCTCTCATTTTATTTTTTTCTTTTCTTTCCCTTTTTTTCTTTTTCTTTTTTTTCTTTGGCCTCTTTTTTTTTCTTTTTGGCCTTTCTCAATTTTATTTTATTTTCTCATTTTTTTCTTTCTTTTCTTTTTGTAAAGTCCGAAGTCTCATCCCGACTTGTGGGGGAATCATAGTCTTCATCATCCTTTCCTCACTAGGACAATGCTCTAATAATGAAGATCATCACACTTATATGGATTTACAACTCAAAAACTACAAAGCTAGAACAAGATATGACTCTATGTGAATGCCTCCGGCGGTATACCGGGATATGCAATGAATCAAGAGCAACATGTATGAAGATCATGAAGGTGGCTTTGCCACAAATACGATGTCAACTACATGATCATGCAAAGAGCAATATGACAATGATGAAACGTGTCATAATAAACGGAACGGTGGAAAGTTGCATGGCAATATATCTCGGAATGGCTATGGAAATGCCATAATAGGTAGGTATGGTGGCTGTTTTGAGGAAGGTAAATAAAGGGTTCAATACCGGCGAGAGTTGCGCGGTAATAATAAAGACTAGCAAAGTAAAAGGATAGGTGTGCATATGTCCATGGACTCGCATTAGTCAAAAAAGAACTCATATACTTATTGCAAAAGTCTACTTCGCCCTCGAAGCAAAGTACTACTACGCATGCCCCAAGAGGGATAGATTGGTTGGAAAAAATTCCATCGCTCGTCCCCGACTGCCACTCATAAGGCAGACACTCAAAAGAGCACCTCATGCAACAAATTTGTCACACAACTTTTACCATACGTGCATGCTACGGGACTTGCCAACTTCAACAAAAGTATTTCTGAATTTCATAATTATCCACTAGCATGACCCTAACATTACTACCTTTCTATCTCAAAACAATTATCAAGCATCAAGTTGATCATAGCATCCGATTCTTTTTCTATGATAGTTTTTATTATACCCAACTTGGATGCTCATAATTCTAGGACCAACTTTGTAACGAAAACAAATACCATGTTGTTCTAAGAGACTCTCAAAATAATATAAGTGAAGCATGAGAGACTAGCAATTTCTATAAAATCAAACCACCACCGTGCTCTGAAAGATTTAAGTGAAGTACTAGAGCAAAAACTATCAAGCTCAAAAGGTATAAGTGAAGCACATAGAGTATTCTAGAAAATTATAATCAAATAGGCTTCTCCCAAAAGGTGTGTACAGCAAGGATGATTGTGGCAAACTAAAAAGCAAAGACTAATATAATACATGACGCTCCAAGCAAAACACATATCATGTGGTGAATAAAAATAAAGCCCGAAGTAAAGTTACCAATGAACGAAGACGAAAGAGGGGATGCCTTCCCGGGGCATCCCCAAGCTTAGGCTTTTGACTATTATTGAATATCTTGGGGTGCCTTGGGCATCCCCAAGCTTAGGCTCTTGCCGCCCTTTATTCTATAGTCCATAAAAGCTTTACCCAAAACTTGAAAAGTTCACAACACAAAACTCAACAAGAAATCTTATAAGCTCCGTTAGTGAAAGAAAACAAAACCACCACATAAGTTACTGCAATGAACTCATTCTTTATTTATTTTGGTGTTAAACCTACTGTATTCCAACTTCCTTACGGTTTATAAACTAATTTACTAGCCATAGATGCATTGAGATAAGCAAACAACACACGAAAAACAGAATCTGTCAAAACAAGAACAGTCTGTAGAAATCTGTAACTAACGCAAACTTCTGGAACTCTAAAAATCCTACAAAAATAGGACGTACTGTAAAATTTGTTTATTGATCAGCAGCAGAAAGAATCAATGCAAAATCATGCTTCTATGATTTATTGAATTGTTTCTCGTGAGCGCAAAGTTTCTGTTTTTCAGCAGAATCAAATCAACTATCATCATAGTTTATCCTATAGGTTCTACTTGTCACAAACACTAAATAAAATATAAAAACACATCTAAACAGAGAGTAGATGCAAGATTTATTACTAAACAGGAGCAAAAAACAAAGAACATGAAGAAAAATTGGGTTGCCTCCCAACTAGCGCTATCATTTAACGCCCCTAGCTAGGCATAAAAGCGAAGATAGATCTAACGTGTGCCATAATAATAAGATAGATCTTGAAAGCTCATCTCATATTATCTACGTTCGGCAGCAAGTTTTCTTTGAGGAAAGCAAAAGTAATCAAATGGGCTAAATTTGGTGGGACAAATGTCCCCAAGATCAATCACAGGAGGAATGGGTTCCTCCTTCGGCCCTTCATAGTGCACAACTATTTCATCACTAAAAGCATTCTTTTGGCAAAATCTTGTGAGCCTATACTCAAGAGAGAATCCTAGCTCGTTGTTTCAAAGAGCAAAATCATTATTCAGTTCGTTAATGCAATCAATCAAGACTTTGGTAGGAACCTTTTTTCTAAGGTTTTCATTAAAAGCGACATAGTCAGAAGATTGAAAACGTCTAAATTCCTCTTGACCATAGAGGATCGCTTCTATGGGAGGATGACCGGCGTCCACCCTATAGTGTGCAAAGATTTCTTTGGCCTCTCTTATGATAAATCTAAACTCATGAGCCAAACAGATAGTAATAGCGCGCTTAACAGAAGAATGCTCAATATTAGAAAATTCTAGGAAAATTCTTTGTATGCAGGGATGCATATGCATAAATTGTCTTTCAAGTTCAACTACAAGCATAGCGATAGCATCCGCAAGACTACTAGTTCTATGAAGAAAAGAACAACCCATGGAAGGTAAAGCACCGGCACAAGTAAAGAAATCTTGAATAACACCTTTGCCAATGATGTTACCACTACCGATTCGAAACTTTTTAGTATGCAAAATAGGGGGTTCATTGGCCGGAGCCTCGTGATTTTCCATGTTATCATTATTGTCCATATCGATGATAATGTCCCCAATTTCAGACATAGCGGCAAACAAAAGCAAAACGGGAGAATGCAAGCAAAAAAGAGGGGAGGAGATTGGGAAAGAGAGGGTGAATAAAACGGCAAGGGTGAAGTGGGGGAGAGGAAAATGAGAGGCAAATGGCAAATAAAGTAAATGCGAGGGAGATGGGTTTGTGATGGGTACTTGGTATGTCTTGACTTGAGAGTAGACCTCCCCGGCAACGGCGCAGAAATCGTTCTTGCTACGTCTTGAGCTAGCGTTGGTTTTCCCCGAAGAGGAGAGGGTGATGCAACAAGTGTAGCGTAAGTATTTCCCTCAGTTTTGAGAACCAAGGTATCAATCCAGTAGGAGGCTCCTCAAAAGTCCCACGCACCAACACAAACAAACTGAGAACTCACAACCAATGCAATAAAGGGGTTGTCAATGCCTTCACGGCCACTTGCGAAAGTAAGATCTGATAGAGATAGTATGATAAGATAATTATATTTTTGGTATTTTATAATATAGATGCAAAAAGGTAAAGATGCAAATAAAAGTAGATTGAAAGCAAATATGATAAGAGATAGACCCGGGGGCCATAGTTTTTGCTAAAGGCTTCTCTCAAGATAGCATAAGTATTATGGTGGGTGAACAAATTACTGTCGAGCAATTGATAGAAAAGCGCATAGTTATGAGATTATCTAGGCATGATCATGTATATAGGCATCAC
The DNA here is from genome assembly GCF_002162155.2 of Triticum dicoccoides. Classification (NCBI taxonomy): domain Eukaryota; kingdom Viridiplantae; phylum Streptophyta; class Magnoliopsida; order Poales; family Poaceae; genus Triticum; species Triticum dicoccoides. The sequence continues at coordinate 640,208,460 of NC_041387.1, forward strand.
GTCCATAACGAGTAGACCGACTTCTGCCTGCATCTACTACTATTACTCCACACATCGACCGACTCCACTACAAGAGGACAGACCTTTGGTAACACCGTCTTGTGTTACTATAGGCCCAAAAGTGTGTTACTAGGCCATATAGTAACACAGTTTGAAATGTGTTCCATTAGACCGTGTTACTAAGTGGTGTCAACTATCACACATAATAATTGTTACCATGTGTTAAAAAATGTGTTACAGTTGCATTACAGTAACATGTGCGTTATGTGTTACCGAACACACCGGTAACACACTTTTGTAATTATAGTAACACCGTTAGTAACATGTTTTCATGGACGTAACATCAGTGGTAACATGTTTCTGTAACTACAGTAACACAACTGGTAACACATTTTTTTGCATCGAAACACAACTAGTAACATAATATCCACGTATCGTAACACTATAATTATAGTAGTCAATTACTCTAGTAACAAATTTTGTAGCTATAGTAACACCATCAGTAACACCGCTATATCAATATGGTAACATAATTAATGTATTTGTTTTTTATTATTAACCACAAAATTCAATACCCATTTTATGAAATATAAATTTATTTAATAAAATCGATGCAATTGCATAAATAGTTAGTCATTTTATAGTTATGCTTGGAATCGTCAAAATGATAATGAAACTGAGCACAACACATATAGAAATTCATATGAAGATATTTATTACGAATATACAAGAGTGTATGATACATACGTATTACAATAAAGATATCAATCATATCATTTTGATCATAGGAAACACAATTATGGAGAATATTACACCATAGCATTTGCATCAGTTCGGCGAAATAAAAAGATCTTGTGGATGATATTACAATTTTAAATCTATCAATGTAAACTGCAACTATTTGTAGCTTAAATCTTCAAATTTTGTTTGCTTCTTGATCCAAGAATTAAGCTGCAACTCAACTATCCTTCTCTTGAATCTGTAAAAGAAAATTGCAGCTTAGATAATTGTTATTAAATGTACACAAATATGATTTCAGAATGTGGAAGGGAAGATTTGAACTTACAAAAGCTGAAGGCCAGGAAGTTAAGTATCATGAAGTGAAAGCCTCACCAATTGTCTTGCAATCAAAAACTTCCCTTACCAACTCCTCATTATCAACTACAGGTTGATCTATGCGCACAAGGGCAAATTCAGCACCTAACTCAATACCACCAACCTTAGTTCTTGGATCAGTACTCCGAATAGTACCATACGCAGCATTCCGCTTGTTGGGATACGTTGAAGTCTTTAAAATTACTTTGGAGGCAGCCTATATTATGATCAATATTAGCATTCTACGACATGATAATATAATTTGCATGAACAATATGAGATCTTTTTAATTTCAGCCCAGTAAGGTGCCCTAAAAAACTAAATAAACTATACCTGGCAACAAAGTCTAATGCCCAAGGTCACCTCGCTTGCTCATGCTTGGTTAAATGTATCCTTTACTTGCATATAGCAGATTGAGCAAAATTTGTAACAAAATCCATTTTTAAGCAGGCATCATAATGTGGTTTGGGTTGGGAATTTGGGTGCAGTAAACCATGCTCCTTGGTGAATCTTTACCTTGATGGAAGAAGTGCACCTTCTTTTTGAGCGAGCTAGGTGTGCAGTTCTAGTCCCTTGCTGGTTCGGTCTTGAAACAGATTCACCTGTAAGATCCCTCGTTTCCCTCACCTACCAAGATACAATAATATTAGATGGAATGGTATTCATACCTTGAAGCTACAGAAAGCTACAACTTCAAAACTCAAAAGGTACAAAAATTACCTCTAGCACAGAATCAATAACAAGGTACAGAAAGAGATCGTAAATGTGAACTAAGTAGGAGCTGCCTAGACGGGGTTTTTTTTTGCATAGTACAGAAAGTCAATTGCCTGAAAGCCAACTTCCTCGATCATCAAGATTAAGTCATAATACGAGACATGACGCTTCATCATGGATCATTGTAAAATTTTGGCTTCCTGATTTGTATCTTCATAGTGCAGGTATATGGTCAACATGTCCGTCGCCATCCTAGATATATATAAAAATGTCGATTAAACCATTACAAGTAAAGACAAATTAACTAATGACATAACATTGACAATTTAATTTGCCAATAGACATGTGAATGAAGAGGGCAGAGAAGTACACAGTAGCACGTCAATGCACTATCAACTTATTATAACTCAAAAGAGAGAGATGAGGTACAAGACCATGGGTCCAGCCACACCCATACTCAGATATAACACTGTTGACATATGGATTCGGGACATGTTTAAGTTAAAAAGTGTACAAATTATGCAAACTGAGCATTATTCAACCGACAGCTAACATTATGTTAAGCACTAGGTGATAGAAGAGCAGCGACATGTTGCCTCACGTGTCATCCCAATAAGTCGTTTAAGAAGCAACAGCCAAGGTGGCCAGTGTGCCAACGAATAATATTAGTATGGATGTTCGCCATGATATTGCTACATCAGGCCAACTATTCGGGGCGATATAAAATCCATCACTACGTCAGGGACACTGAAAAATTGACTGAAATGCAAATATACCAAATAATTTAAGGATGGGTGAGCTGTCAGAATCTTCAAAGAAGCTAGATGCTCCTACAAGTAGAGGAACTGATGATGTTGACTGCTTCCCTAAACAGAAGGGAAAACAAAATCTTAAGCATTTTCTCTGTTCCTAATTTCAGTCATTTGATCTAATGGTTCAATTTACGCAGTCAAAACTGTTGCAGTAGATCGGCTGCATCAAATCGAAGAGTAGAGTAGGGTTTGATCATGATTAACCAGTTTAAGGTCTGTCATATTTCTCAAGAAGTATGATCAAGTTAACTAGTTTAAGGTCTGTCATATTTCTCAAGAAGTCTGATCAAATTTAAACAATAGTCAGTGGATTGATCTAGCAGAAGTGTAGAACAGTACATGGCAAAACTATAGTCAGACACAACCGTACATGGTTTATGGGCTTTTCTACATCAGTGATTGTTTAATTATTTGTCTACGTATGGGATAATTACGCAATTAGCTGCGGCCATTAGGCATCTACAGTACACACTGTCCTACGAATTGTTGAGGGGGGCGAGCGATTGGTAGGGGTCTGACCCCTGCTCGCCCCTCCCTGTCTCCACCCCTGCATCGGTACAGTGATGTTTCACCTAGCATGCACCCCATAGAATTCCTAGCAGTCAGATCAGGGAAGGGGTGGGCGTTCAGATCCATACCAGACACGAGATTGTACTCCTTCAGGATGTAGGTGCCGGAGCTGAAAACCGACGAAGTCGTCGCCGCAACGATCCAAACGACGCCGAGGCAGATCGAGGAAGCGGCGCCGAGGCAGGTCGAGGAAGCGGCAGATCATACGGGGGTTGAGATGGGGGTGGGAGGAGGGGGGGTGGTTGCAGGTGGCGGTCGCACTGGGTGCTGAAGGGGCGGCGTGCTGGGCGTTGGAGGGCGGCGAGGTAGCCGCCGAACGGTGGGCGGCTGGGCTAGATGTGGATGACTGGATGGGTTTGAGACCCAATTTATCTAGCGTTTTCCAGTTAATTGGAGGGAGAAGTAAGCGCAAAAGTAATTAGAGGGAAAAGTAAGCGCCATGGTCAAGAACCGAAGGGAAATTTAGATATATTCTTTTTTTATCAAGGAGAATTGGGGGGAAATTGTTTTGGAAGAACCAGGACATTGTTACATATATTAATTTGTTTGGCATGGAAATTTTCCAAAAAGTGTTTTTGGAATGGAAAAATAGAGTATATTTTATTTATTATTTTATTGATTGAAAGGGGAAATTAGATATATCTAAATAGTAATGGCTTTATAAATTTGATTTACGTAACATGTGCTAAATAACCTATAACATGGTTTCTCTCGCCTAACTAGTTGATATAAAAAAACGAGCTTGAAGCTATGACGAACCTTAGACGATGAACGGGATGGTGTTGTTATGAACAACGGTGATCGGCTGGCAGATCTCGCTCCTGATCTCGTACCATTCCCACACGCCGTCCCATGGAGGCTATGACCGACGAGTGACAAAACTGTGACTAACATCAATGGTAGAAGATGTGACCCGCCCCAGAACATGTTGTGACCAACGAGGTCGGCGACTTTTGATCGTTGTTGAGAGCACAGGTGTCAGCTGCGACCGACCGCTGATATGCGTCAGCTGCGACTGACCGCTGGCGGTGTTGTAATGACATATTCGAGAGGCTGGCACATCAATCTAGTCTCCTTTTTTGTTCCACCTCCATGGTGACAGAGCATAAGGGGAGGGTATCCCAGCTACACCCATGGTTCAAAAAATTGACTGTACTTACAGTCGTACCAGAAAAAGGAAATTTGCGACCTCGATGGTTGGTTAAAGAAAAACATTGTAACTCAATTGACCGATATGACTCCTGATCGGCCGCCTCAATCAAGATCGCATCATCCCCACACGACAGCCAATGGAAGCTATGACCGGTGTGGGAGAAGCTAAGGCCGACAATGCTCTTGATTGGTCGACCGATCTTTAAAGAAAAAATATTGTAATTCGACCGACCGATCTTGCTCCTGATTGGTCGCCTCGACCAAGATCACATCATCCCACACGACTGCCCATGGAATCTATGCCAGTGTGGAAGAAAGTTTTGACCGACAATGCTAAAAGTTACGACCGGACTGGGAGCATGTTGTGACCAGCAAGGCCGACGAGTTTTAATCGGTGTTGAGAGCACATGTGGTGGTCCTACAAAGTGGTAACGACAATATACGTCAGCTACAACCGACTGCAAAAGGTGTTGTAAGGACATATCCGAGAGGCTGTCAAATCAATCTACTCTCCTCTTTCCAAGGACGCTAACCGATGGACTTGTGGCTCCCTGGCTGCAGCGTCGGCCACCTCGATTAGCACCAGATGCGCGAGGTCAAGCAGCCGGTGGACGGGCTGTCCACTCCTCCTTGTTGAACGGCTTTAGTGACACACACGGCGCCCCACGACACGGCTGCGACCGCAAGACGGTGTGTAGTTCCCCGACCACGGCGAGGCGCGACAATGGCAGGAGGCGGGCGTGGGCTATGGCCGATTTGGCCGACGCGAGCTTGGGATGAATGGCGGGTGGGAGGGGAGGGGGCACTCCATGGTGCCATTCGACGGCCGGAGGAGGCGCGCCGGTGAAGGAGCATCAAGGTCGGAGGCGGCGGAGGATCTATTCGGGTCGGGGATACATGAAGGACCCCACAAACTAGTGGTTTTTTATAGCGGACGACACGATTATTATAGCGGATGGCCCGATTTGCGGGATCTGTTGGAGATGCTCTTACATTGGACAATAGTTTTTTGAAGGACGCGGACCTGCGATTGGACTAGAAAAAACTAGAATCGATGATCTTGACAGTTCGCTTAGCTCCATTGACCGTCCACGCACTCAAACAAAAAATACGGTTGAACCAAGTGTTTTTATTTTTTATTTTTTATTTTGAGCAAAAACCAAGTGTTCTTAAAAGAAGCCCATCGTTTTTCCCTAAAAAAAGCCCATCGTTTTCTGTGGCTGCAAAACGATATTTTTTCATGCGAATACGGTAGGTTTCCTAAAAAAAGTGAATCGCTGTTTCTCAAAAGAAAAAAGTGAATCGCTGGAGATCCATCCACTACCCCCTTCCGCCGTCGCTTCCAAAAGGGCGCAACCGGCCCTTCCGCCACCGCCCTTGCCGGGTGCGGCGACGCCGCCCCCGCGCCACCAGGATCCCAGGACCAACAAGCCGGCGCCTCCCCGTACGACCGCCCCAGCACTGCTGCAGCGCTGCTGCGTGCTGGTCCAGCAACCCCCGCCGTCCAGGGCACTTCCAGGGGACGCCATCGCGGCCGCCTGGTCTCGAGAATCCAGCTGCTCCAGCCGTCCCTCCTGTTGCCTCCCTCATCTCCAAACTCCAGGCAGGACGACCAGCCAACCAGGACGACGCCTCCCTCCGCTCCTGACCAGGACGCTGGTAATATGAACTCTCTCTTCTTCTCTCTGTTTACCAACTCTACGGTTACATAGAAGCATCTTTATGTCATATGTCAACTTGTGAAGTCTGTGAACTACTAGAATTAGAGAGCTTAGGGAAAGGAACTAGAGATTATTAATGTATATGATAAATGATGCTGCTGTTCACATTGTCTTGACTGTCAGAATTGGAGCTGCTGTTTGCTAGTTGCGTATATCTGGATCCTGTGCTTGCTAATTTCTAGTATATTTGTAGTTGCTGGTTACTTTGTATTGTATTACAATTTATTTATGTATTGATTGGAGTGTCTATTAGTAATATGGCTTAAAAAACTGGACATCGAACCGGCTTCTCCAACGTCTTGAGGCCGAGCCAGATAAGGTTTGAGAGTGGTAGCTTCATGGCTTGCTGATGTGCTTCTCTTTTAAGTTCTAAATAGGACCCTTGTAGAAGTAAACTACTACTGCCAGACCATCCGACCAATCTATCTTCTGTTGTTGCAATAAAAACCAAACCAAGTCTGTTTAAGGAATTATAGGAAGACATGTTTATGTTAGTTTTGTCCCTTGTCACTCAGCACAGTAACTACATTTCTTTTTGTTACAGTGTACCGATGGATTTAGAATCTATAAAGGAGCTATTGCTTTCTCCTAGACCAAGTGAGGAATACTTCGCTATTGTAGCTGGTTTTCTTGACTTTGCGTACATCAGGAAAAGTTCTGATGCCAAGATCCGTTGCCCATGCGTCATATGTGTCAATGGATTGTTATGGGAGCGGGAGGACGTGTACGATCACTTGGTTTGTAGCGGATTTTCACCTGGATATACTGTTTGGGGTTGCCATGGGGAAACAGCATCATGCATCTCTGCTAACAAACAAGGTGAAACTCCAACACACATGAGAAGTAACAAAAGGTCACGATCACAGTTTGAAGGAACAGATTCTAATATGCGTCAGTTAGTGGAAGATGTTTTCTGTGGACCTCCAACGATAGAACCTGAAACCCAAAATACATCTAAACCGGGACCAGACCCTGAATCCCAAGCTTTCTATGACCTTTTGAGAGATGCAGATCAACCTTTATGGCCAGGCTGTGAACTATCCATACTTTCTCTTGTTGTTATTCTCTTCCACAAAAAAGGCACTAACAAGTGGAGCAATATATCTTTAAATAATTTGCTAGCAGTTCTGCAGAAAGTAATTCCTAATGGTAAGAATTACCTAGTACATTTTCTGACGCGAAGAAGATCGTTGGAAAGCTTGGGCTTAGTTATGTGAGAATTCATTCTTGTGAAAATAACTGCCAGCTTTATCGGAAAGAGAAAGCGAGTGATGATTTTTGTTCAGCATGTGGAACTTCAAGGTGGAAGAACATACCAGATAAAACTAATTTGACTAAGAAGGAAAGAAGGAAGGCAATCCCAAGGAAGGTGTTACGGTACTTTCCAATTAAGCCAAGGCTCAAGAGGCTTTTCACACACAAAGATACATTGCACCAGGTGATGTGACCCCTGTTTTAGGTGACGTGACTTACTATGGCAGGATAATTGATATTATTCAGTTGAACTACTCTGGACAATTTTTAGTGGATTTATTTAAGTGTGAATGGGTTGATATTTCTGAAAAGGAATTAAAAAGGACAAGTATGGCTACACGCTTGTTAACTTCTCACATTTGATGGACAAAGGAGACAAGATTGATCATGAGCCTTTTTTTGCCTAACCAAGCCGATCAAGTGTTTTACCTAGAAGACGAACTGAACCCAGGTTGGTCACTGGTGATGCAGAATAAACTACCTAGAGATAGATGTGACACTGGAATGATGAATGCGCACGAGACTAAGAAGCTGAGCCATTCCATGTTTCTCACCTCACGGATATGTTTAAAAAGAGAAGGGAAGATCAACATTGGGTAAGATCCGATATTGAGGGAACAATTGTGGATGCTAATGATAATGCTTTGATCGATGAAGAACAGTGATGGTAAATCATATAAAGGTATTTCTCTGTTCGAGCAACATTTTCATGATTATATGTACACTGTAGTTTTAGTTGAAGTCAAAGCTGACTTTGCAGGACATTAAGAACCATTGTATGTTCTTGCAGATCGTTGGCTGAGCTTACGCCACTCAACATATAAACCCATTTTTTTTCTTTATTGCTTTTCAGTTTCTCCTTCTATTTTCCATTGATGCTGCCATTGTGGATTATAATAACTATTAGTACTTCATCCTTATTGTCCTGACACTAAGACCTTGTACAATGGCGGGTGCTTATAGGCCGGTGCTTAAATAGCGAGAGTAGCGTGGCATCTTCAAATATTTTTGCCCCGCAATGGCGAGTGCTTCCTACAGGTGCTTAAACTACTTTAATTAAGGCAGCGCAAGGCTTACTACGGCTTTATGGAAGGTCAAGCACCTGCTAGCACCGGAAGCAAGACTTAGTTATAAGCACCTGTGCTCAGATCTTGAAAAACCCCCGTTTTTTTAAGCGTCTGCCTAAGCACCTGCATTGTATAGGGCCTAAGTATCCATATATGCATTGAATTTAACTTGACTCTTTTGATTTGTTATGAACTTTTTCTCATGCGCTTCACTGAATCTTCTTTTTCAGGAAATTTTGCAAGTGAAGATTACAAGGGTTTTTCTAAACTGATGGATGAAGCAATGCGTTCTTTTAGAGGCCTTTTATATATTTGCATAGTTTTTGCTCTTCAAGCATGAAGCTTGGGAAAATTCAGAAAATTGTTACTAAAGTTAAGCTTCATGTATGACAGATTGTCATTGGAAATAGATACACTTTTGTTGAAGAAGTATTATATCAGATTTACTATCTTGTAAACTTAGTTTACGTCTGTTTGAAATCGACATTTTTATTTATGTGGGATGCTTGTTTGGTGTCAAAACCTGATTCAATATTTTCTTCTTTGTTATTGTGAACCAACCATTGCGCGTGTGACTTCTGTTGCTTGCATTTGCAGCTAGGTGCTAGCTATATATTGTGCCTATTGCTTACCCTTGCAGCTGGTTGCTAGCCATCTTGCCGCTCGGATTGGGTGATTAGCGGATATAGCTAGACCCCTGATCACAAATTGCAACTCCAGTTGCTATTGGGCCGTGGGCATGCGAGAGCTTATGGTCAATGCTCCGATTCCTAGTTTCACACAATTTTGTTTTCATAATCCACTAGTTTTTCGCTAAAAGACTGATATATACCTTCAAACCTGGACGACGTGTTGGTTCCCTTTTCTCCGGTCGGTGTTCTATCTTCAAATTTAAGCTCATGTTTGTTGTAGGTCTTCCACTCCTTTGTGAGCATTGACGTCAAATACTTAATTGTCTTCCACTTCTTTGTGAGTATTGACGTCAAATACTTAATTTCATAAGATCATTTCAAAGTATGCATTTCACATTTATGGTCGTTGAGTTATCCTAAAATTCACGTAAAAATATGGTTAACATGATATTCACTATAACCATACCGAAAATAGTTTGGTATTTACCAACCAAATTTTAGTTTTTCTAGTCCCCATTATAATAGAGCTTGTAACACTATGTATGGACCATGATTATGTGTTACTACTGTTGCTACGTAACACATTTGGGTAACTCATATTTATATGTTACCACGTCAAAATCTATGTAACACACTCGACCAACACATATTTATATGTTACTATTACAATATCATGGTAACACATTTTGAGGCCTTGTATAGTATGTGTTACTATCCGTCGTTCGACACAAAATGTTGTGTTACAGTAATTTCCCGTGTCACACATTTTTCAATCTGTTACATGATTGTGTTACTTAAAGTCTGTTTTGTTGTAGTGCTCCTGCCTGCATCTAGAGTATTAAGTTCATAAGAACAGAGTAACGCATTAAGCAAGATGACATGATGTAGAGGGATAAACTCATGCAATATGAAATAAACCCCATCTTGTTATCCTCGATGGCAACAATACAATACGTGTCTTGCAACCCTTTCTGTCACTGGGTAAGAACATCGTAAGATTGAACCCCAAGCTAAACACTTCTCCCATGGCAAGAAAGATCAATCTAGTAGGCCAAACCAAATTGATAATTCGAAGAGACTTGCAAAGATAACTCAATCATACATAAAAGAATTCAGAGAAGATTCAATTATTATACATAGATAAATTTGATAAACCCACAATTCATCGGATCTCGACAAACACACCGCAAAAAGAGATTACATCGAATAGATCTCCACAAGAGAGGGGGAGAACATTGTATTGAGATCCAAAAAGAGAGAAGAAGCCATCTAGCTAATAACTATGGCCCCGTAGGTCTGTGGTAAACTACTCACAACTCATAGGAGGGGCAAGGGTGTTGATGTAGAAGCCCTCCATGGTTGATTCCCCCTCCGGCAGAGTGCCGGTGAAGGCTCCAAGATGGGATCTCGCGGATATAGAAGGTTACGGCGGTGGAAATTATGTTTCGTGGTGCTCCTGGATGTTTTCGGGGTACGTAGGTATATATAGGAGGAAGAAGTACGTCGGGGGCTGCCCGAGGGGACCACGGGACAGGGGGCACGCCCTACAGGGGGGCCCTATCTCGTTGGGTCCTCAGGAGCTTCTTGACTTGCACTCCAAGCTCTACGGATCTTGTTCATTCCAAAAATCACGCTCCTGAAGGTTTCATTCCGTTTGGACTCCGTTTGATACTCCTTTTCTTCGAAATACTGAAATAGAAAAAAACAGCAATATGGGTTGGGCCTCCGGTTAGTAGGTTAGTCCCAAAAATGATATAAATGTGTAAAATAAAGCCCATAAACATCCAAAAGGGGTAATATAATAGCATGGAACAATCAAAAATTATAGATACGATGGAGGCGTATCAGCCGCTGTCGCGCGCCGCCACCGCCCGTCGCCGCCACCGCCCCAAGACGCCGCCCGCCGTCACCTCGCCACCCTGCCGGAGCCGCCACCCGCCGCCGCCGTCCGTCAAGGTAGCTGCCAGAGTTCATCACCGCCGGTGGCGGTTTTCTTTAGAAAACCGCCCGGTTTTTTATAAAACCGCGGTTGTTTTTTTAGATAGATCGGTTTAATTTTTTTTCCGGTTTATTTATTTTGCGGACGTTCTTCTGTACGTTCATCTTAACGAACGGTTTTTGTCGTTTAGCCGTAGACATTGAACATTCGTTCGTTAGCCTATTCGTCCGTTTTTTCTTTTTCTTGGATTTTCCGCGATTATTTTCGATCGCGATTTCAGATCCGATTTTTGTTTTATTTTAACTTTTCGCTCCTTTATCGGAATCTGGCAATTCAAGCGCCTAGAGTTTCGTCTCGAAACCCTCTTTCTGTTTAACCGACTCAAACAAGTTTTTGCTACTGTAAAATTTGACTTAGGTCCATATTAGTAAATGAAGCTTGTTTTTTCGCTGTTTGAGTTTCGTTGCTTCGTTTGATTTGATTCTTTTTGCAAGCCGGAGTTCTTAAGTTGAACTTTCTGGTTAGATCTCTTATTTGAGTTTTACCTGTGCATTAGATGAGTGCATATTGTATTCTTGTTTGTTTGCGATAGAGTACTCGTAGTGCGCCGCGTGCTACTACGAGTCTCTAGGTTTCACGGATCATCAGTAAGGCAAGTAACACTTTGATCATACCTCTTTACTACCTTGTTTTATTGCATTACATCAATCCTCAAACAATTGCATGATTTGGATCTGATTAATATGTGGGGTTTTGGGAAGTAGATGAGGTAGTACCTATTACCTGTTTTATTTATCAAATCTTTGGGAGTTACTTTTGCGTTTGCTTATATTGCTATGCTATGCTAGTAGACGTGGATTGGGTGAGTGTATCCATGATAGATGTGAGATTGTTAATTAATGGTTAACTTAAGGTGGCAACTTTAATACACATCTGGGTGGATTGAGGCACCTGGGGAACCCAGTGTTGCCTGCATTTTTGGAAATCCCGGGGTTCCGTGTGATTTTCTTATGGACCGCCACCCAGGCTCAAAGGGATCATGAGATTATTCATGCTAGAAACTTCCGTGTGCAGTCACAAGCTATTATGGGCTCTAGCATAGTTGATTAAGTTGCATGAGCTCTTGAAGTGGTAGACTAGCATATGTAGTGGGTTGTAGGTGGTACTGTCTACCCGGAGTAGAGAGTTAATGCTTCTGAAAGTCTGTGTCTCGGTCATCCGTTTCTCAAACATCATGTAGTGCGAGAAATCCAACCGAGGCGATCGGGTCTTGTGGGGAAAAGTGCGCAAACCTCTGCAGAGTTTACAAACTAATCACGGTTAGCCATATCCCCGGTTATGGATGTTTTGAGTGTCTAGTTTGTTGGATTATCATGTTGATCTCATCATGTTACTTAATTTAATATTGTTGGGTTAATGATGATGCTTAATTGGGATTGAGTTGGAGGAACCTTCTCAATGTTTAACCACCACCATGATAGTTAAATGAAATCTATTCCTTTGCAGTAGGGAAAAACTAGCTTTATAAAAAACATTAACCATAGAGCTTTCCACCAGCCATATATTGCATGTAGTGATAGCCTTATTCTGTTCATTACTCTCTATGTGTTACATTGCCATCATATTCCATGTGTTGACCCATTTTTCGGGCTGCAACGTTCATGTTGCAGACTTTTCAGACGGCGAGTAAGATGCCTTAGGTCGTGGTCTTATACTCAGTGATGCCATTGGATTGGTGGACTCGCTTTATCTCCAAGCCTTCCGTTGTTATCGTTATTAGACGGCCTTAAGCCATATTTATTGTAATAAGTTCTCTCTTGAGACATTCGATGTAATAAGTGTGTGATTGCTACTCTGTTATAAATCCTTCAAGTACTGTGTGTGTCAGCATTACCGATCCAGTGATGACACTGATGCACAGAGATCAGACTGTTTGAGTTCTGGTCGCTACAAGATGGTATCAGAGCACCCGCTGACCACTAAGCTAAAGCCCTAGATCACTACTCTCTTCTCATTTCTGACTCCTCTCCTGTTTCTACTCTTTTAGGATGGCGGATGCAAGGAACAAGTTCATGCAACCGGATGAAGATAGACCTTTTGGACGCCACTTGAAGGAAGTCACTAGATACCTAAACATCGGAGTACCAAGCTTCACCGGAACCTACATCGCCACTTTACCAGAAGAGGAGCGTTGGATGATTCAAGTTCAAGTTCCAGGAAGGACGTTCATGCCAGTCACTGAGCCCATACATTTTTCCTTTGATGCACCAACCTAGAGTTTAGGAAAGAGCATGGCAGCCCACATCACCATGGGACGTATTGGAGAAGTTTACCACAAGGATCTCAAGGATACTATCTACCAGATTTGTGGGTGCTGAGATGAGGAATGGGAGATGATCAACACTAGGAAGGATAGATCTATTGCATCTTTTATCCAGGAGCTAAACCAGCACATACAACGTCAGGAGAACCAGATGTGCGCAGGCATGATAGATCTGAAGAAGGCAATGACCAGGATCACGGAACTGGAAGAGGAACTCAAGTCTACACGTGATGGATATGAGGAGGAGATTGTAACACTTTTGGAGAAGAATGACGACCTGGTAAAGAAGATCAGAGTTTTCATGGGAGACCCCATGCCAGGAGGAGAAGACGATGATTCCACTTGCCCGGAGAACTACATCATCATCGACGACACCGACTCAGATCCCGACGATAGCGATGATGAATTTATTGATGAAGCTGGAGCAGATATCATGGAGTCTTCGACCGATCAATGTTTTTAGTCGACCACCGTATCAGTAGTAGTATTCCCCCATGTATATTGAATAGTCTGAGCACTTTTGTAACGATAGTTAGACCGATTGTATGCCCTTGTTTGAATTGATTGATGTGAATTTGTTTGTGTTTGTCTCATGAGCATATGGGTAGTGTTTTCCCTCTAGACCTCTTTCTATTCTATTTCCTCATCTTTTCTAAACCTATCAGATGCCTCCGAGACGCGACAATGGATTTGCTTTCCCACCGGAGCTCACTCAGTTGATGCAGCAGCAGAATGCATTGATGCAGATGCTAGTCTAGAATCAGAATCAGGGGAACAACAACAACAACAACAACAACAACCCACCACCACCACCACCTGTTGATCAGTTAACCCGTTTCTTGAGGCTGAATCCGCCGGTGTTCTCCAGTAGCATTGAGCCGATAGTTGCAGATGATTGGCTCCGCAAGATTGGATGGGAGTTAACGACTGCTGGATGCACAGATGCGGAGAGTGTGTGTTTTGCCACACATCAGCTTGATGGACCCACAACATCATGGTGGGAGAATTTCACAACCACTTACCCCATAGACACAGTCACATGGGACCAGTTCAGGAGGCTTTCCATACTGCCCATGTTTCAGCTGGAGCTATGGCCATGAAGAAGCGTGAGTTTTGCAACTTGTGCCAAGGAGGACATACCGTTCGCCAGTACGTGAATGACTTTAGTAAGTTAGCACATTATGCCCCAAATGACGTTGCTACGGATGCAGCTAAGCAGGAGAAGTTTCTGGAAGGACTGAATGATGAGTTGAGCATGCAGTTGATGGTGGCAACCTTCAACAACTACCAGGAGTTGGTAGATAGAGATCTCATGATTGAAGGGAAGCAGCAGCAGATTGATAGCTGCATGAGGAACTATGGACAAGGGAAGCTCAGCAGAAGCCTCATTTTACCCCGAACTCGGGAGGACCTTTTCAGCATACACATGGAGGAGGAAGTTCGCACAACCATAGTGGCCCCAAGAATGGGAATGGGAATGGAGGAAGCAACGGTCAGAACCGTACTAACCCATCAACCCCAGCCAAGAGGGATCTAAGCCACATTACTTGTTTCAAGTGCCAGAAGACTGGACATTATGCCACTGAATGTCCTGAAGCTAATAATGGAAATGGCAATGGAAGCTCTGGGAAGAATCCCAACCCTTTCAACAGGGGACAGGCGAACCACGTTAACGTAGAGGAGGTTGAAGCCCAGCCAGATGCAGTAATAGGTAAGTTTTTGGTTAAGGCATTTACTGCAATCGTTCTTTTTGATACTGGTGCATCGCATTCATACATATCAAGGGGATTTGTGGATAAGTATAAACTACCAACCCAAGCCCTTAGGTCACCCATGTTAGTAACCTCGCTAGGAGTAGAGTATATGGCTAGTCTATGGTGTGATCGGTTACCATTAAGGATTGGTAACTATGTGTTCCCCTCAGACCTAATAGTATTGGAGTCGCAAGGACTGGATGTGATATTAGGCATGGATTGGTTATCGAAGTATGGAGGGAACATTGAATGCACCAGTAAGTCGATTTTGCTTACCACCCCAGAAGGAAGAAGGATCAAGTATGTATCCCGGCACGTGCCGAGGAAGACTCAAGTAAATTCCTTATCAGGAGTTGTACAGGAGGAAGTACTAGTAGTAAAGGATTTCCCTGACGTATTTCCGAGAGAGTTGCCAGGCATGCCATCGGATAGAGACATTGAGTTTTTGATTGAACTTTTGCCAGGCACAGGGCCGATATCTAAGAGACCTTACAGGATGCCTGCAAAAGATTTGGAGGAAATTAAGAAGCTGATTAAGGAGTTATTGGATAAAGGCTATATTCGCCCAATTTCGTCACCTTAGGGATCGCCTATGCTTCTAGTGGAGAAGAAGGATGGATCATTGAGGATAGTTGTTGATTATCGAGGATTGAATGAAGTGACTATCAAGAACAAGTACCCACTACCGATGATCAATGATCTGTTTGACCAATTGCAAGGAGCTAAAGTATTTTCCAAGATCGATCTGTGATCAGGATACCACCAGTTGAAGATTCGGGAGCAGGATATATCTAATATAGCTTTTACCACCAGGTACGGGCTATATGAGTATACCGTTATGTCATTTGGTCTGACTAACGCACCTACCTATTTCATGAACATGATGAACAAAGTGTTTATGGATTTTCTAGATAAGTTTGTCGTGGTGTTCATTGATGATATTCTGGTCTACTCGAAGAATGAAGAGGAGCATAAGGAGCATTTGTGTTTGGTACTTGGGAAGCTCAGAGAACATCAGTTATATGCCAAGTTCCGCAAGTGTGAGTTTTGGTTGAAGGAAGTTGGATTTATCAGACATGTGATATCCGGAGAAGGAATAACAGTAGACCCCATCAAGGTTGTCACCGTGACAAATTGGGAAGCCCCACATCAGTTGGAGAGACCCGGGGTTTCCTTGGACTCGCAGGATACTACAGGAGGCTCATTGAGAATTTCTCGAAGATTGAAAAACCCATGACGGAGTTGTTGAAGAAGGACACCAGGTTCAAATGGACTGAGGATTGTGAGGCCAGTTTTCAGGAGTTGAAGAAACGTTTGGTTACATCACCGGTGTTGATTTTGCCAGATCAGCGCAAGGATTATGAGGTATATTGCGACGCTTCTCGTCGAGAACTTGGAGCCGTGCTTATGCAGGAGGAAAGAGTTGTTTCGTATGCCTCAAGACAACTTAAGCCCCATGAGTTAAATTATGCCACACATGATTTGGAGTTAGCAGCCGTAGTGCATGCATTGAAGACATGGAGACACTTTCTCATCGGAAACCATTGTGAGGTGTACACAGATCACAAGAGTTTGAAGTACATCTTCACACAGAAGGAGTTGAATCTCAGGCAAAGGATATGGTTGGAGATCATTAAAGATTATGATATGAGATTGCATTACCACCCCGGAAAGGCTAACGTAGTAGCCGACGCGTTGAGCCGCAAGAGCCATGTCAACACTCTCATGACCGGAAAGTTACCCAAGGAGTTAGCCGAGGATCTTCGCGAGCTATGTTTGGAGATAGTTCCGAGAGGCAATGTAGCAGCATTGGAAATTCAGTCTACTTTGATGGATAAGATCAGAGAAGCTCAGAAGACAGACAAAGAGATTGCCGAGATAAAGGAGAGGATGAACAAAGGAAAAGCTAAGGGATTTCGTGAGGATGAGCACTATACCCTATGGTTTGAGGACCGCGTTTATGTGCCTAATGACCCGGAGATCAGGAAGTTGATTCTGCAGGAGGCTCATGATTCACCATATTCGATTCACCCAGGAAATAGCAAGATGTATTTGGATTTGAAGGACACTTTCTGGTGGACAGGAATGAAGAAGGATATTGCGGAGTATGTAGCAGTTTGTGATGTATGTCAGAGAGTAAAAGTAGAGCATCAGAAGCCAGCAGGATTGCTATAGCCATTGCCGATACCCGAATGGAAGTGAGATAAGCTAGGCATGGATTTTATCATGGGATTACCCAGGAGATGTTCGGGCTATGACTCAATATGGGTTGTAGTCGATCGTTTGACGAAGGTAGCTCATTTCATCCCAGTGAAGACCACTTATACAAGTGCTAAGTTGGCAAAGATATATATGACCAGGATCGTATGTCTGCACGGAGTTCCTAGGACCATTGTATCAGATAGAGGAACCCAGTTTACCTCAAAGTTCTGGAATCAGTTGCATGAAACTTTGGGTACCAGGCTAGAGTTCAGTACAACCTTTCATCCACAGACAGATGGACAGACCGAGAGAGTCAATCAGATTCTGGAGGACATGTTGAGAGCTTGTGCGCTAGATTATGGATCTAGTTGGGACGACAATTTCCCAAATGCACAATTCTCTTACAACAACAGTTATCAATCCAGTTTGAAGATGGCCCCTTTCGAAGCCTTGTACGGAAGGAGGTGCAGGACACTATTGTTGTGGGATGAAGTTGGAGACCGACAGTTCTTTGGACCAGATTTGATTAAAGAGTCTAAAGAGAAGGTTAAGTTGATTCGCGATAGACTCAAGGTAGCCCAGTCCAGGCAGAAAAGCTATGCAGATTCAAAATGCAAGGAGACAGTTTATGGAGTGGGAGATAGAGTTTATCTTCGTGTGTCCCCACTTCGAGGAGTTAAACATATTGGAGTTAAGGGAAAGTAAGCACCACGTTTTGTGGGACCATACAAAGTTTTGGAGCGTATGGGAGAAGTTGCTTACAAGCTAGAGTTGCCTGAAGGATTGTTAGGAGTTCATGATGTGTTCCACGTTTCCCAGTTGAAGAAGTGCCACGCAGAGATGGCCGATATACCGCTGAGAGATACAGTGCCACTGGAAGCGATTCAGTTGGATAGTGATCTCACCTATGAGGACAAACCAATCAAGATTCTCGAGTTTGCCATCCGAGTCACATGCAGCAAGCTTATCAAATTTTGCAAAGTCCAGTGGAGCCACCATACCGAGGATGAAGCCACCTCGGAGCGAGAGGAAGATCTACTGAAGGACCACCCTCACCTATTTTTTAGCCAACCCGAATCTCGAGGGCGAGATTCATTTTAAGGTGGATAGGTTTGTAACATCCCAAATTTCCAATTTGGAATGTTATACATTAGATCATCATTGCATATCATATTTTATTACATTTTGGCTTGAACCTAGAAATTCTAAGCAACTCAAGGACCCGCGGAGAGAGTTGGGGATTTCGTTATTTTCATATTTGAGTTTTCTCAAATTTTGAAAATAGGATCATTTGATTTTAATTATTTTATCTTCATATATTTCTTTTATAAAAATAAGAGAGAGGGAATAAAATGACTTTCCCAAAATAAATAAATATTGAGGATTTAGTAATAAAATCAAATAAGATTTTATTTCGGAGTT
This sequence comes from Triticum dicoccoides, assembly GCF_002162155.2. Lineage (NCBI taxonomy): Eukaryota > Viridiplantae > Streptophyta > Magnoliopsida > Poales > Poaceae > Triticum > Triticum dicoccoides. The sequence continues at coordinate 640,227,117 of NC_041387.1, forward strand.
TTATCGTTATTTTATTTGAATTAGAAAAAATGCGTGTTTTTCAAAATTGCAATTTAGGCTCAAATAAATGTTCATATTGTCGGTTTATTTTTATAGGATGTGGAAAATTTATTTCGGGATTTTTGGAGTCTGTTTAGTATTTTCTTTCTTTCTTTTTCTGCACGTCCAAATTATTAAAAAAAAGGAACCGACTTTGGGCCGTACCTGAGCGGGACTCCTCGGGCCGGCCTTATAAGCCGCCACCCCCTAGCGCGCCGCCATCGCCGCCGCCGCCGTCGCCCCGCGCCGCCGCCGCCCCATGCCGCCGCCCATCGCCGCCACCGCCCCGAGCCGCCGCCGACCCTGCCGCCGCACGCCGTCGCCTCGCCACCCCGCCGGAGCCGCCACCCGCCGCCACCGTCCGTCGAGGTAGTCGCCGGAGTTCGTTGCCACCGCCGGCGGTTTTCTTTAGAAAACCGCCCGGTTTTTTTATAAAATCGCGGTTGTTTTTTTAGCTAGATCGGTTTAGTTTTATCCGGTTTATTTATTTTGTGGACGTTCATCCATACGTTTGTTTTAACGAACAATTTTCGTCGTTTAGCCGCAGACAGCGAACTTTCGTTCGTTAGCCTGTTCGTCCGTTTTTCTTTTTGTCGGATTTTCGACGATTATTTTCGATCGCAATTTCAGATCCGATTTTCGTCTTAGTTTAACTTATCGCTCGTTTAACGGAATCAGGCGATTCAAGTGCCTAGAGTTTCGTCTCGAAACCCTCTTTCCATTTAACCAACTCAAACATGTTTTTTCTACTGTAAAATTTGACTTGGGTCCAGATTAGTAAAGGAAGCTTGTTTCTTTCGCTGTTTGAGTTTCGTTGCTTCATTTGATTTGATTCTTTTTTCAAACCGGAGTTCTTAAGTTGAACTTTCTGGTTAGATCTCTTATTTGAGTTTTACCCGTGCATTAGATGAGTGCTTATTGTATGCTTGTTTGTTTGCATAGAGTACCTGGAGTGCGCCGCGTGCTACTACGAGTCTCTAGGTTTCACGGATCATCAGCAAGGCAAGTAACACTTTGATCATACCTCTTTACTACCCAGTTTTGTTTCATTAGATCAATCCTCAAACAATTGCATGATTAGGATCTGATTAATATGTGGGGTTTTGGGAAGTAGATGAGGTAGTACCTATTACCTGTTTTATTTATCAAACCTTTGGGAGTTACTTCTACGTTTGCTTATAGTGTTATGCTATGCTAGTAGACGTGGATTGGGTGAGTGTATCCATGACAGATGTGAGATTATTAATTAATGGTTAACTTAAGGTGGCAACTTTAATACACATCTGGGTGGATTGAGGCACCTGGGAAACCCAGTGTTGCTTGTATTTTTGGAAATCCCGGGGTTCCTTGTGATTTTCTTATGGACCGCCACCTAGGCTCAAAGGGATCATGAGATTATTCATGCTAGAAACTTCTATGTGCAGCCACAAGCTATTATGGGCTCTAGCATAGTTGATTAAGTTGCGTGAGCTCTAGAAGTGGTAGACTAGCAGATGTAGTGGGTTGTAGGTGGTAATGTCTACCCAGAGTAGAGAGTTAATTCTTCTGAAAGATTGTGTCTGTAGCGACCAGACCTCAAACAGTCTGATCTCTGTGCTTCAGTGTCATCCCTAGATCAGTAATGCTGACACGCACAGTACTTGAAGGATTTATAACAGAGTAGCAATGACACACTTATTACATCGAATATCTCCAAAGGAGAACTTATACAAAAAATATGGCTTAAGGCCATCTAATAACGATAATAGCGGAAGGCTTGGAAGATAAATGAGTACATCAACTCCAACGGCATCACTGAGTATAGGACCACGATCCTAAGACATCTTACTCGTCGTCTGAAAAGTCTACAACATGAACGTTGCAGCCCGAAAACGGGTCAGCACATGGAATATGCTGGCAATGTAACACATAGAGAGTAATGAAAGAATAGTGCTATACTACATGCATATATGGCTGGTGGAAAGCTTTATGGTTACAGTTTTGCAGAAAGCCAATTTTTTCCTACTGCAAAGGAATAAATTTTATTTAACTATCATGGTGGTTGTTAACATTGAGAGCGTAGACACCCTCTCAATCCTAATTAAACATCATCATTAACCCAACAAATTAATTTAAAGTAACATGATGAGATTCACATGATAATCCAAGTACTAGATACTCAAAACATCCAGAACTGGGGACACGGCTAACCATGATTAGTTTATACACTCTGCAGAGGTTTGCGCACTTTTCCCCACAAGACTCGATCTCCTCCATTAGATTTCTCGCACTACATGGTGTTTGAGAAACGGATGACTGAGAAATAGTCTTTCAGAAGCGTTTGCACCTTACGAACGGGTAGACAGTACCAACCTACATCCCCTGCATCTGCTAGTCTACCACTGTAAGAGTTCACACGACTTAATCAACTATGCTAGAGCCCATAGTAGCTTGTGGCTGCACACGGAAGTTTCTAGCATGAATAATCTCATGATCCCTTTGCGCCTGGGTGGTGGTCCAAAAGAAGTGGGCAATCGCTGGAATACCCAGGTGCCTCAATCCACCCAGATGTGTATAAAAGTTGCCACCTTAAATAAACCATTAATTAACAATCTCATTTCTTTCATGGAAATTCACTCACCCAATCCACGTCTACTAGCATAGCATAGCGATAAGCAAACGTAGAAGTAACTCCCAAGGGTTTGATAATAAAACAGATAATAGGTACTACCTCATCTACTTTCCAAAACCCACATATTAATCAGATCCTAATCATGCAATTGTTTGAGGATTGATCTAATGCAATAAAACTAGGTAGTAAAGAGGTATGATCAAAGTGTTACTTGCCTTGCTGATGATCCGGGCAACCTAGAGATTCGAAGTGGCAAGCGGCGCACGCCGATACTCTATCGCAAACAAACAAGCAAACAAGCATACAATAAGTACGCATCTAATGCACAGGTAAAACTCAAATAAAAGATCTAACCAGAAAGTTCAACTTAAGAACTCTGGTTTGCAACAGGAACCAAATCAAACTAAGCAACGAAGGTCAATCAGCGAAAGAAAAGAGCTTTGTTTACTGATCTGGACCTAAGTCAAATTTTATAGTAGCAAAAACTTATTTGAGTTGATTAGACGGAAAGAGGGTTTCGAGACGAAACTCTAGGCGCTCGAAATGCCTGATTCCGATAAACGAGCGAAAAGATAAACTAAAACGAAAATTGGATCAGAAATCGCGATATGGAATAATCGCGGAAAATCCGAGAAAAAGAAAAACTGACGAACAGTTTAACGAACGGACGTTCGCTAACTGAAACTAAAGGATGAACTCGTCCGTTAAAACGAACGAACGAGCGAACGCTCGCTAAATAAAATAAACCGGAAAAATAAAAAAAGAATCAATCTAAAAAAATAAACAAGGGTTTTCTAAAAAACGAATCAGTTTTCTTCAGAAAACCGGCGACGAACGACGGCTACCTCGTCGGACTCCGGTGAGGTCCGGCGGCTCCGGCGGGGCTGGGGGCTCCGGCGGCGGCGGCAGGTGGCGTGAATGGTGGCGGTTGGCGTCGGCGATGGCGGCTCCGAGCGGCGGCGACGCTAAGGCGACGACGGCTCGGCTCGGGAGGCGGGGCGGGTCGGGGTGGTGGGGTGAGGAGGGCGGCGGCGGTGCAGTATAAATAGGGGTGGGCGGCATCCTGGCTTGGGGGAGGGGGCGCCTCGAGAGGCGTGCTCCTCCCGGACTCGGGCGGCGGCGGCGATCGGGACTCCGGTCCCGATCCGGTGCGGGAGACGGCGGCGGCGCTGGGAAGGCTCGGTTGGGCCTTCGGCCCAGCCGGGCTCGCGGGATTTTTTTTAAATAAAATTTCGCCGAAACGAAGAAAAATTCTAGAAAATAAAATAAAATTCTAAAAATGCCAAATAAATTTTCACCGTCTAAATAAAATATTTAGGACGAGATGAACATTTTCTTGGCCCTAAAATGCAGTTTTGACAAACATGCAATTTTTCCTAAATTCTAATAAAATAGCCAAAAACTCCAAAATAAAACTTATTTGATTTTTTATTAAATCCTCATTATTTCTTTATTTTGGGAAATTCATTTTATTCCCTCTCTCATATTTTAATAATAGAAATAATTGAAGATGAAATACAATAAATCAAATCATCCTATTTTCAAAATTTGAGAAAACTCAAATATGAAAATAACGAAATTCCCAACTCTCTCCGAGGGTCCTTGAGTTGCGTAAAATTTATAGGATCAAGCCAAAAGCAATAAAATATGATATGCAATGATGATCTAGTGTATAACATTCCAAATTGAAAATTTGGGATGTTACAGTGTCTCGGTCATCCGTTTCTCAAACATCATCTAGTGCGAGAAATCCAACGGAGGTGATCGGGTTTTGTGGGGAAAAGTGCGCAAACTTCTGTAGAGTGTACAAACTAATCATGGTTAGCCATGTCCCCGGTTATGGACGTTTTGAGTGTCTAGTTTGATGGATTATCATGTTGATCTCATCATGTTACTTAATTTAATTTTGTTGGGTTAATGATGATGCTTAATTGGAGGAACCTTCTCAATGTTTAACAACCACCATGATAGTTAAATAAAATCTATTCCTTTGCAGTAGGGAAAAACTGGCTTTATGCAAAACAGTAACCATAGAGCTTTCCACCAGCCATATATTGCATGTAGTGATAGCCTTATTCTGTTCATTACTCTCTATGTGTTACATTGCCAGCATATTCCATGTGCTGACCCATTTTTCGGGCTGCAATGCTCATGTTGCAAACTTTTCAGACGATGAGTAAGATGCCTTAGGTCGTTGTTTTATACTCAGTGATGCCGTTAGAGTTGATGGACTTGCTTTATCTTCCAAGCCTTCCGTTGTTATCGTTATTAGATGACCTTAAGCCATATTTATTGTAATAAGTTCTCTCTTGAGACTTTGATGTAATAAGTGTGTGATTGCTACTCTGTTATAAATCCTTCAAGTACCGTGCGTGTCAGCATTATCGATCCAGGGATGACACTGATGCACAAAGATCAGACTGTTTGAGGTCCGGTCGCTACATTTTATTTTTCTATTTGTTTTTTTATTTTTTTCCTTTTTTTATTTTTTCTCTCTCATTATTCGTAGTCTCATCCTGACTTGTGGGTTAATCATAGTCTCCATCATCCTTTCCTCACTGGGACAAGCTCTAATAATGAATAATGATGATCATCACACTTTTGTTTACTTATAACTCAAAATAAATAAAAATTATAACTCGACACCTATAACAAAATATGACTCTATATGAATGCCTCTAACAGCGTACCAGTATCGTGCAATGGTCTAGCATAACAACGATATCAAAAAAGGACAAGCCATGGAAATATCATGCTAGCTATCTTACGATCATGCAAAATAATATGACAATGAATGCTCAAGTCATCAAAACGGAAGCGGTGAAAGTTGCATGGCAATATATCTCGGTATGGCTATGGAAATGCCATAATAGGTAGGTATGGTGACTGTTTTGAGGAAGATATAATAAGGCTTATGTGTGATAGAGTGTATCATATCATGGGGTTTGGATGCACATGCGAAGTTTGCACCACATCTCGAGGTAAGAAAGGGCAACGGTACCGTAGAGGCTAGCAAATTGCGGAAAGTAAAAGTGTGTATAATCCATGGACTCACATTAGTCATAAAGAACTCATATACTTATTGCAAAAGTTTATTAGCCCTCGAAGCAAAGTACTACTATGCATGCCCCTATGGGGGAGGTTGGTAGGAGTTAACCACCATGGGCCCCCGACCTTCACACGAAGATAGACAATCAAGGATAAATTGTACTCCAACTTCCTGGCATAACGAGAGACTATGCATGCATGCTTCGGGAATCATAAACCTTAACACCAATATCTTACTAAACACGATCATCCACCAGTAGCTCCCACATATTGTCATCTCTATATCGCAAAACTATTGCATGGAATCAAACATATCATATTCAGTGATCCACAATTTTTATGTAGGATTTTATGACTAACCATTCAGTTGACCAATTGCTGTTGACTCTCTAAATAGATATAAGTGAAGCATGCGAGTTTAATTCTTTCTACAAAACACCATGCCCTAATAAATATAAGTGAAGGAAAAGAGCATTCTACAAATAACGGTTTTCTATATGAAGAGTGATACGTCTCCAACTTATCTACTTTTCCAAACAATTTTGCCCTTGTTTTGGACTCTAACTTGCATGATTTGAATGAAACTAACCCGGACTGACGATGTTTTCAGCAGAACTGTCATGGTGTTAATTTTTGTGAAGAAACAAAAGTTCTCGGAATGACCTGAAAATCCTCGGAGATAAGTTTCAGAATATATAAAAAATATTGGAAAAAGATGAAGGCCAGGGGGCCCACACCCTGTCCACGAGGGTTGGGGGCAACCCCCCTATAGGGCGTGCCCCCTATCTCGTGGGCCCCCTAATGCTCCACCGACCTCAACTCCACCTCCATATATTCCGTTTCGCGGAGAAAAAAATCAGAGAGGAAGTTTCATCGCGTTTTACGATACAGAGCCGCCGCCAAGCCCTAAAACCTCTCGGGAGGGCTGATCTGGAGTCCGTTCGGGGCTCTGGAGAGGGGGATTCGTCGCCATCATCATCATCAACCATCCTCCATCACCTATTTCATTATGCTCACGGCCGTGCGTGAGTAATTCCATCGTAGGCTTACTGGACGGTGATGGTTGGATGAGATTTACCATGTAATCAAGTTAGTTTTGTTAGGGTTTGATCCCTAGTATCCACTATGTTCTGAGATTGATGTTGCTATGACTTTGCTATGCTTAATGCTTGTCACTAGGGCCCGAGTGCCATGATTTCAGATCTGAACCTATTATGTTTTCATGAATATATGTGAGTTCTTGATCCTATCTTGCAAGTCTATAGTCACCTATTATGTGTTATGATCCAACAACCCCGAAGTGACAATAATCGGGATACTTCTCGGTGATGACCGTAGTTTGAGGAGTTCATGTATTCACTATGTGTTAATGCTTTGGTGTGGTACTCTATTAAAAGGAGGCCTTTATATCCCTTAGTTTCCACTAGGACCCCGCTGCCACGGGAGGGTAAGACATAAGATGTCATGCAAGTTCTTTTCCATAAGCACGTATGGCTATATTCGGAATACATGCCTACATTACATTGATGAAATGGAGCTAGTTCTGTGTCACCCTATGTTATATCTATTACATGAGGAATCGCATCCGACGTAATTATCCATCACTGATCCAATGCCTACGAGCTTTTCATATATTGTGCTTCGCTTATTTACTTTACCGTTGCTACTGTTACAATCACTACAATACCGTTATCTTTACTTTTGCCACTGTTACCATTACTATCATACTACTTTGCTATTAAATACCTTGCTGCAGATACTAAGTTATCTAGGTGCGGTTGAATTGACAACTCAACTGCTAATACTTAAAAATATTCTTTGGCTCCCCTTGTGTCGAATCAGTAAATTTGGGTTGAATACTCTACCCTCGAAAGCTGTTGTGATCCCCTACACTTGTGGGTTATCAAGACTAATTCCTGGCACTGTTGCCGGGGAGCATAGCTCTATTCTCTGAGTCACTTGGGATTTATATCTGCTGATCACTATGAAGAACTTGAGAGATCAAAGAACTAAAATCTATCCCTCAACTATGAGGGGAGGTAAGGAACTGCCATCTAGCTTTCCACTAGATTCTCCTTCTGTTATGAGTAAGCTTGTGACACCTAAACCTGCTACTGCTAAGAATTCTGATATGTCGCATGTTATTGATGATGCCACTTCTGCTATGCATGATAATTATGATGAAACTACTTCTATGCTTGATACTATTGTGCTATTAGGTGAATTTCTTGATGAACAACTTACTAGGGCTAGGGAGAATGAAATTATTGAAAATGAAATTATTGATGATAGTGATGATGAAGGTTCTCCCCCTAATTATGAATTGCGTGTTGTTCCTGAGGGTTATGTTATGAATGAAGAAGCTGTTAGAGCTATTTTTGCTTGCAAAGATAGATATGATATTAAGAAGTTATTAGCCAAATGGAAGCATCAATCCCTTAATGCTAGAATGAAACCTGACCCTGCTTTTGCTACTTCACCTATCTGTGTTACTAATAAGGATTATGAATTCTCTATTGATCCTGAGATAATTACTTTAGTTGAATCTAATCCTTTTTATGGCAATGAATCTGAAACTGTTGTGGCACATCTTACCAAGTTAAACGATATAGCTACCTTGTTTACTAATGATGAGAAGTCTCGCTATTATTATATTCTTAAGATATTTCTGTTCTCATTAAAGGGTGATGCTAAAACTTGGTTTAATTTTTTTGATCCTGGCTGTGTGCGTAGTCCCCAGGATATGATCTATTACTTATGTGCTAAATATTTCCCTACTCATAAGAAACAAGCTGCCTTGCGGGAAATATATAACTTTGTGCAAATCGAAGAAGAGAGTCTCCCACAAGCTTGGGGGAGGCTTCTCCGATTACTTAATGCTTTTCCTGATCATCCTCTTAAGAAAAATAAAATACTCGATATCTTTTATAATGGACTAACCGATGTTTCGAAGGACTACTTGGATAGTTGTGCTGGTTGTGTTTTCAGGGAAAGAACAGTCGACCAATCTGAATTATTATTGAACAATATGTTGACAAATGAAAATAATTGGACTCTTCATGAACCAATTCCCAAGGCAATTCCTGAATCAATTAAGCGAACTCCTGAGCCTATTCCTAAACCTACTCTGAAGAAGAGGGGCATTCTATTTCTCAGTCCTGAAGATATGCAAGAGGCAAAGAAATCAATGAAAGAAAAAGGTATTAAAGCTAAAGATGTTAAAAATTTACCTCCTATTGAAGAAATACATGGTCTTAATATACCGCCTGTTGAAGAAACATATCGTCTTGATAACCCGACACAGGTAGTGAAGGTAAATTCTCTCTATAGATATGATAAAGTTGAAATCCCATCTACTAAATTTCGTAGCCAGTGCTTAGATGAATTTGATGACTTTATGGATAAACAAGCAAATTTAAATGATTATGTTAGTAACTAATTAAAAATAACGCTTATATGATTGGACGCTTGAGTGATTATATGGCTAGATTTAAAGGTGAACTTAAACTTACTAGCAAACATCTCTCTATGGTCACCACTCAAGCTGAACAAGTACTTAAGGCTCAGAATGAATTTCTTGATGAATATAATAAACCTGATTTTGCTGTTAGAGTGGCTACTACAACTGGTAGAATGACTCAGGAACCTTTGTATCCTGAAGGCCACCCTAGGAGAATTGAACAAGATTCTCAGAATAATAATCTAGATGCTCCTAGTTCTTCTAAGAAGAAGAAAAAGAAAAATGATAGGACTTTGCATGCTTCTAGTGAACCAAATGTAGAAACACCTAAGAATCCTAATAATACTTCTATCTCTGATGCTGAAACACAATTCGGAGATGAACATGAACCTGATGATAATGCTAATAATGATGTTCATGTAGATGCTCAACCTAGTAATAATAATGATATAGAAATTGAACCCGCTGTTAGTCTTGATAACCCATAATCAAGAAACCAACGTTATGATAAGAGAGATTTTGTTGCTAGGAAACATGGTAGAGAAAGAGAACCATGGGTTCAAAAACCCATGACTTTTCCACCTAAACCATCCAAGACAAAGGATGATGAGGACTTTGAGCGTTTTGCTGAAATGATTAGACCTATTTTCTCACGCATGCGCTTAACTGATATGCTTAAAACAAACCCTTATGCTAAATACATGAAAGATATCATTACTAATAAAAGGAAAATACTTGAAGCTGAAATCTCCACCATGCTTGCCAACTATACCTTTAAGGGTGGAATACCTAAGAAACTTGGTGATCCCGGAGTACCCACTATACCATGCTCCATGCTCCATCAAAAGAAATTATGTTAAAACTGCCTTATGTGATTTAGGAGCCGGTGTTAGTGTTATGCCTCTTTTGTTGTACCGTAGACTTGAATTAAGTAAGTTGACACCTACTGAGATATCCTTGCAAATGGCTGACAAATCAACTGCCATACCTGTCGGCATTTTTGAGGACGTGCCTGTTGTTATTGTGAATGTTACTATCTTAACAGACTTTGTCATTCTTGATATTCCTGAGGACGACAGTATGTCGATTATCCTTGGTAGACCCTTTTTAAACACTACAGGTGTTGTTATTGATTGCAACAAAGGCAATGTCACCTTTAATGTTAATGGAAATGAGCACACGGTACATTTTCCGAGGAAACAACCTCAAGTTCACAACATAAACTCTATTGGGAAAATTCCATCAATTATATTTGGAGGTTTTGAATTTCCTCTTCCTACTGCAAAGAAAAAGTATGATATTCTTATTATTGGGGATGTTCATATCCCCGTTGAGGTAACCTAGTGTCGCTTCGAAATTTCTCCGGTTTCATGTGATTCGGAATGAGTTTGTTAACAAGACTTGATCAACCTTGTTAGTGGATTCCTTTTGATGATCATGAGATGGATGAAACTAGAAGGCACAACCTTCTGTACTTTCTTTTTACTTACTATTACTTAGAATAAATAAAGTAGAAATGAAATATTTTGTTTGTTTTCTGAATTATCCATGCAATAAAAAATATCCCGAAAATAAAAAGTGCTCCAAATGCCCTGCAAATTTAGTATGATATTTTGTTGAATATTTGAGGATTTTAGGCACTAAACATACTGCAGGGGGGTCAAGCACTAGGCCACGAGGGTGGAGGGCGCCCCCCCCTATAGGGCGCGCCCCCCTATCTCATGGGCCCAAGGTGGACCCCCTCCACTTATTCCTGCACCCACACACTTCTTCTTCCTCCCAAAAAAATCATCATCCTGCTCAAGCACGAGTTCCAGCTCATTTTGCTCCGATTTTTGATCTCCTTGCTCAAAGCCCCATTCACAAAACTGCTTTGGGAGATTGTTGCTTGGTATGTGACTCCTCCATTGATCCAATTAGTTTTTGTTCTAGTGCTTTATTCATTGCAAATCCTTGTTGCTTTGGTGACCCTGTTCTTGAGCTTGCATGTTAAATTTATGAGGTCCCAAGTAATTCTAATGCATGATATAGGCTCTGGGCACTTTTAGGAGTAGTTGCTATCAATATTCTTTAGTTTTATTTACTTTTATTTTGAAGTTACTAAAAATTTCATAAATATTGCAGAAAAAGATATATGTTTAGGAAAATTTACTAAGGAGGTTCTTCAAGGAAGAAAGGACCCCGGCTCGCAATACGTGAGCTCGATGACAAACTACCAAGGGAAGCTGATGTGTGGCCTTGTGAATGGCCGTCAGAGCCATTTATGGTTGCAGCGGGTATCAAGGATGAATTTGATGCATATGTGCGTAATGCCGACCTTGTGGAGTTCATGCAAGATAAGTGCCCACATTACCAGTACTTAACTGATTCATTTGTGAGAAGGTTTAAATATACATCTTCGCGCAACTCTCAAAGTGTCCTGTTTGATATCTATGACAAATCATATACCATGTGTTGGGGATATAACTATTTGTGTAAGCCGCCCAGGAGGGGCCGGGTTACGCAAAGAGGATCACCAGAGAGAAGCCCAAGATCAAAGTATGAAGATGGCGGTTCATAGAGAGCTTAAGGCCCGCAGGCGACTTAAGGCCCGTTGTAGTAAACCGCCATAATAATATACTTGTATCATAAGGTAGACTTAACTAGTCACCGAGCCGGACATTGTGTATAAGCCTGCCGGGACTCTGTAAGCCGCAGGGCGTCAACCCGTGTATATAAGGGGACGACCTGCGGGCGACTTAGGGCAAGAAACAACTCATCGAGAGCCAGGAATAGCGTATCTTGCTCCCTGGTCATCGAAACATCAATACCAACCCAACTAGATGTAGGCCTTACCTTCACCGTAAGGGGCCGAACTAGTATAAAACCTCTCGTGTCCTTTGTCCCGATTAACCCCTTCAAGCTTCCTAGCTGCGATGGCTCCACAACTAAGTCCTTTCACGAGGACATCTGACGTGACAATTCCACGACAGTTGGCGCCCACCGTGGGGCCAGCGCACGGTGGATTTGAGTTCTTGAAGGGCAACTTCGAATGGCTCAAGGGATACGTAGTGGGCCAGATGACCAAGAGTCGTCGCGGCAAGATCTACATCAACGACGAAGGCTGGGGCCCCGACGCCGGCTCAATTGAGTACGGGTACCGGGTGCCCTTTGGAGGGATCCATGTCTTCATCGGCCGGATTGGTGAGCCGGGGCCTGAGCTGGACAACTGCACCGACCTCATCGAGACGGCTCAGCGTGCGAAACCCGCCCGAGTTCAAACCGGCATGAAGCATGTCTTTGTGGGCTGCGTCCATGGTGGTGAGATGGCCGTCCACTCTGACGGTGATTCGTCCGCCGGTTCAACAAATTCTTTGTATCAAGTTCAAGACGGTGCGCTCGGGGACTGTTCCGATGGCCTTAGTATTCTGGACCTCTGTGAGTCGCCAAATTGGGCAGGAGTCTTTATGGCTGGGACTCAACCCGGACAAAACTCTACAGCCGTGGCTGCAATTACTTCCGGGTTAGGAGCAGCCGGGGCAGGAGGCCCTGTGCGCCCGCCAGCTCAAGTACTGATAGACCTCATGGACAAGCTTACGACCCTGTTAACCACCACGGTTATCCCTGCAAACAAAGATGAGCATGACGCGGAGGTAGCACGGGTACGTGAGGAGATAGCTCAGGCCAAGGAGGCCTTAGCAGCTGAGGATACTAGGCTAGCTACGGAGCGGGCAGCTCTTGTCGCCCGGGCACAGCGGTTGCAGTCAGAGGCTTACCAGCTCACGATGAGTTTAAACGCGTCCAATGAGGTAATGAGGAGGAGACACCAGAAGACCCAATCCCGGTTGCCTCCGAATTATGACCCTAGGGTTCTTTTTGCTACACCCGAAGCCGGCCCAAGTAGCCCACCCGATGCTAATCAGTTTATGACATCTGGAGCGGGAGGACCGGCTCAGCGTCGGGAGATGCCACCTCCTCATATGAGCATGGCGCCGCTGCGTTATGTGCCGATACCGGAGGGTCACTTTTGCAACCCCATGGAGAATTTAATCGCGACGTCAGCACGCCTGGCGGCTCTTCAAGTGGATGGTGATGATCCAACAGCAGTGGAGACCCAAAGGATAAGGGAACTTGTCCAGACGGCCCTGGCTCGGCAGGAGACCTATTCTTACAGCCGGGATAGGATTCATTCAACCCCTCCGCCTTGGTTAGCACCGCCTCGTCAGAACCGGAGCCCAAGTTACAGCAGGCACATGGAGTCCGAAGCTTTATCAAGCAACGCCCAACGCCGTAACCAACATGGAGGCTATAACACGGTGCAAGATCGAGTATGTCGGGAGAAAGAGCGAGCGACTCAACTGGCGGCTCAATAGACGGCACGTCAGGATATGCCAGAATATCCAACAGCTTCTACTGAGATGGGAATAGCCACCAGAGCCGGTGGTTTTTCTTATTTGGTACCGGCTTTGCGCAATGTGCGCCTGCCCAAAGATTTCAAGGGACCTCGAAAGGTGCCGAATTACACGGCCGACTTACAGCCTGAAGCATGGATCGAGAGTTATGAGATGGCCATGGAACTGTTGGAGGTCAGTGACGCGGCAATGGCTAAATACTTCACCATGATGTTAGATGGAACGACCCGGTCTTGGCTAAAAGGTTTACCACCTAATTCCATTGGTTCGTGGGAGGAGTTAAAGGCCTGTTTCATCCGGAACTTGAAAAACACCTGTAAGCAATCTATGACGGTCGTGGATTTGACGAATTGTAAGCAGGGGGAAGGTGAATCTACCACCCATTGGGTACGCCGGGTCAAGGAGATAATTCATTCATCTGATAAGATGGATGCCGGCTCTGCAGTCCTTATATTGGAAAAGAATTGCAGCTTCAAGCCGCTAAGGCAGCAATTGGGGCGCCTTAAACGTGACTGCAAGGATATGGGTACGCTAATGGCGGCTCTGGTCAAATATGACGATTCTGATAGTACCAAGGATCCCGAGTCTGACTGTGAAAAGACAGGGAAGGGAAAACGGAATGACAGTAGAAAGGGCCAACAACACAACCCGGAGAATCAAAATAGCAATAAGCGTAAAGCGGATGACAACCCGGAACTTGTGGCCAACGTTAATACACAAGGTAACAATCAGAGGCATAAGGGTAAGTGGCCTCGATCCGGCGGGTTATACACCTTTCTTCATAGTTTATGGAGTCTAGGCGGCTTTGCTAAGTGATATTCGGCCATGGGATATAACCCATCTTCGGTTTTACTATACTTGAGCCACCGGCTCTTTAGATGTATATATTTTTTGACAATGTATATATTATATAAAGTAATAAAGCAGGACCTCTGTCCTTTTTTCACCCTCAAAAAAGTGTATATGTCTTTTTGACAGGTGGTAGAAATAACCAACAGGGACCGGATCATATCTGAATCCGGCTTTACCTTTGGTCCGGCTTATGATCATATCTGAATCTAGCCATGATCATTTGGGGGCTTCCTGTTCAAACACGGGTTGTATCCGAACCAAAGAGAACATAGCTGTCGTTACCCACTTGATTGGCATACTGCCAAACCTACTTGGGGGCTTCTTGATCATATTTGAATCACAGCTTAACCCCTTTGGGTCTGACGTGGATCGTATACGAATCAGCGTCATTAAACAAATCTTATGGTCACTTGGGGGCTTCTTGTTCAAACATAGGTTGTATTCGAACCAAAGAGAACATAGCTGTCGATACCCACTTGATCGGCATCGCCAAGCCACTGGGGGCTATATGATCGTATCTGAATCTTAGCTTAACCCTTTTGGAACGGTTTACTGATCGCATTCGAATCATAAGCCTGTAAATTATTTGATTATCTTGAGACTTTGGGAAAACATTATGAGATATTTTTTGTCTTTCCGGTTTAATATTGGTCACACCTGGTTATTAAGTACCAGGTGAACATCAAATAAGAAGGAAAGGTTATCAAGGAATTACACGCATGCTATTATGTTTATGTTTAGCAACAATGTAGTTGTAAACTAGCTTGTGTAGGGTGCCTTTGGTTCGTTTCCGGGTTACAAATACTTTATGTGACACCCGGTGTGATAAACCGCCAAGGGAGTTTGTTTGTTTTATGTGCAGGATAAGACAAGTAAATTGAACATCAGGGAGGCAAATGGTCAACATAAGCTAGGCAATGGCGGCTTATGAAAGTATTAAGGAACATAAACATGCGCGAAGGCATGACAAAATTCAGAAGTTTTTCTATCCTATTACAAGACTCCCCGAGCCTGAATAAAGTGAAAGCATTGTTTTGGCAAAGGTTAAGATGCCCGACAGTTTATTCCTATGGCGGGCTTGATGGCTCTGGATTATCCTTCTCCGCCTCTCCGTCAGTTGCTTTGTCCTGGAAGGTGGATGAGCCCAGTCAATGCCGCTCAAGGCTTCAAATTCAGCCTCATCATCTATTAACCCAGCCAGGTCCACTTCAGGGGCAAAGGTATGCTTACGCGTTGGAGGGATCAGGCTGACTCGGTCATACGGAACGTTTGGGATTCTCTGGTTCTCGCTATCATAGCCCGGCGAATACTTAGTGAGATCAGTATCATTGCCAATGAGAGTCGCCAAGGGATGAACGACTTTGACACAGGCGGTGAAGTCTTGACCATCAAATATAGAGTCATCCTCCTTCAGGCTTGGATATCCAAGAGTAAGATCAGCCAAGTCAAGTTCTGGCACCCATGCCTTTGCCCGGCTTAATGCAGCCACGGCTCCGGCTCTTGCAGATGCCTGCCTTAAGTCCTTAATCCGTTGAGGTAGCACTGCGAGATGCTTCAACACATCTTGTAGGAGGCAAGGAGGGGTATTTGATAAGGCTACAATGGCCAAAGCACGTTGTGACCCGGAGTACAGCTGCTCCACAAGGGTATAAACCGCCTTGAGCTTGATCAGCATGTTCTGCTTGAGGTTGGTACTCCTGGGGCCTGTGTGGTCACAAGCATAACAATAAGCCGGATATAATTATCACAATAATCCTTGGAAGATTGCAATGTTTAATGGTTTTTCAGGGTGGCTTACCGAAGATGGCTGAGACCATTTGGGATATCTGCCGCTTTAAGTCGGACAGTTCGGTTGTTGCCTCGGCAAGAGATGCTTATGCCGTCTCGGACCGAGTCACTAGGGAAGCCTTCTCATCGGCCCAAGTTTTCTTCTTCGACTCAAATTTCTTCTTTAGTTTCTCATTTTCAGAGACACTAAATTCAAATTTGGAGTTAGCCTTCTGCGTCTCAAGCTCTTGAGTTTCCAAACTACTCTTCAGGGTGGCAAGCTCTGATTCAAATTGACTTATGGCAGCCTCCATTGACACAAGGTTATGGTAAGGATTATAGTAAGGTAACATTCAAGTCCCGAGCACTTTACAAGTAAAGATACTTGGCACTTGGGGGCTAATGTATGCTGAAGAATTTTTTACCTTATCTTACCGGGTCACATATATTAAAGTCTCAAGCACCTTACAAGTAAAGATACTTGACACTTGGGGGCTAATGTATGTTGCAAATTTAAAAGCCTTATGTTATAACCGGGTTAAGTAAATTCTTCTGGAGCCGGATAAGTTAACAGGTACAGCAGATTTCTAAAGTCTACAGCATATTTTTTCAATAAGCAATAGACTTGGGGGCTGGTACAGTATGTAAGATTCAGGTAAACAGTATAAGTAATACCTCAGATTTGTGCTGTATTTGTTTCACCATGCCAATTTCCAGGTCACGGCTATTATGCACTTGATTCAGATAGCCCGAGACTATATCACCAATACTTAAGTGAGTATAATCAGTAATGTCCTGCTTGGCCTTTTGGCGTTGAGTAAATTCTTCCTTGGCGGTACATTTGGCAAGGACGGTAGGCCGTCCTGGTTCAACAAACTGAGACTTCAAAATCTCAACTTCCGGTTCATTTGTTTTGACCGGGCTAGGAGTTTCCGGGTCACTTGTGTGGAGAATATCTTCGGCAGGTGGATCAGAAGTTGGCATTGGAATATCAGAAGCCGGATCTGGCGGTGGCTGATGGGCAGAGCTATCTGGAGCAGATGCGTTAATCACCGGTTCAGCTATGACCGGCTCTACAGATGGCTCATTCTTCTTTGCCCGTTTACTGGGCTTCACTTGCATGCTGTTAACAAAAGTAGAAGGATGAATACGCAAGCATGGGTAAAGTAAAGGTGCATAAGGTTACATTACCCGGGAGCAGTTTTGAAAGTCGGCATGTTTGACTGCATGGATTCACCGGAAGAAGGAGAAGTATCCTGATAATTGGAGTCGGACGAATTGAGAGGATGACGAATTAAGCCCGCTAAAGGTAAAACAGAACGTAAATTGGAGATAACCTCAGTCCGACGCTTCCTGGTTAAGTCAGGTAAGCCGGAGGAGAGTTCTGCATCCTTGTTGTTTCGGGTTTGCCTCCGGCTCTCAAGCTGTTGTTGCTTCAAAAGAAATTGAGGATCTTGATAAGCAAGTGCATGTGAAAATCTTACTTTCCGGGTCACCCTTCGGATCTTTTGCTTTGGCAAAGGCTCTGAGTCGGAGGAGATTATAGTTACCTCTTCATTGGCTGCTCGACTGTTCCTCGTATCCTCCTGAAGGGATAAAATGTCAGACAGGTGATAATAAGGGATTTAAGAAAATTTAAAGATTACCTCTTCCTCATCCGAAGAGCTACCCTCCAATCTGAGTAAGTCGGAGGCGCTGGGCTTCTTATTCTTTGAGGTTCCTACCTTGGCGGCTTTCCTTTCAGCTTTCTTGGTCGTCCTGGCTTGTTTGGCAGCTTCATGGTCATATTTGGCTTTCCAGAAGTCATCACCGGCCTGTGGAAAAAGTTAAAGAATTATGAGTATCAACAAAGGTATAATGTATCCGTAAACATTTGTTACGATTGATAACTTACCGTAGGGGCCGGGTTATTCTTGCAAAATGGAAGTAAGCCGAAGGCGTTGCTCGTCACAGTGCCCTCCTTCAGCAGTGACTGGGTTGTAGCATCCACCACGTCATCTGGTAAGTCGTCGGGGCTATGGCGTAGCGGATCAGTCTTTTCTCCAGTATAAGTACACATTAAGCCGGGACGGCGGCTTAATGGAAGTATACGCCAAGTGACCCAGACTCGGATCAGATCGATGCCGTTTAATCTATTTCCCAAGAGAGATTTTATTTTCTTGATGGTGGAATTGAGAGGCACGCGTTCAAGGGTTGTCAGTTTGTCTGGTAGCGGATGGTTAGACTCAAGGCGCAGGGCGTGAAAGCCGGGCAGAGGTTTTTCATCAGCCGGAGAAGTGTCCTGACAGTAAAACCACGTCTGGTTCCAAGATTTGGGGTGGCTTGGCAACTCAGCATAAGGGAAAAGACAGTCTCTCCTTTGCTAGATTGAGATGCCGCCAAGCTCAAGACTGGGCCCGTTGGCACGTTCATTTTGCTGGTTCATGTAAAAAAGTTCCCTGAACAAAAGCAGACTTGGCTCCTCTCCTAGGTACACCTCGCAGAAGACTTGAAAATTGCAAATATTTGACACGGAATTGGGTCCGATGTCTTGAGGTCTAAGGTCAAAGAAATTTAAAACCTCTCTAAAGAATTTTGAGCCGGGAGGAGCAAATCCGTGGCTCATATGATCTGTAAAAATTATTACTTCCCCTGCTTTGGGGTGAGGTTTTTCTTCAGACGGGTCAGGGGCACGGTACGACATGACATCCTTTTTGCAGATGCCCAGACTTTACAAACTCAGCTAGTTTGCTATTGGTCACTATGGATGGAACCCAATTGCAAGTTACAGGGGCCTTGGTAGCCTTAGGAGCCATCACAGCAATTGGCCTATGGAAAAACAAGAAGATCCGGTTCAATTTTAACCCGGGAGAAAAATCTTGATTATTTAAAGTGGCGGCTTAATGAGGGGCCTAATGATATAAGGATGACTGTGCAACAATATTTAAGCCGCTACACGTATCAAGTGCAATTGAAAAAAAATCCGGGTCATGAGGAGCAATCAAGGTTCTGTGTCATTTATTTAAGCCGGACATCTCGACAGTTGTGTTTCAGGGCATTTACCAGAAGAGGTTTTCCGGGTGATAAAAGCAAGTTTCACAGCTAACAGTTATTACTCTGGATCAAAATATTGCTCTGAAAAGAAAAAATTTCTAGACCTAAAACAGGGCAGAGAAGTTCATGCACTCGAAGAGGGTTTCTGAACAAGAGAAATGAGATCTATTTTTATGCAAGATCAACACAAACAAGCACCGCAGCAGTTCTACGTACTTTTTACGATCTAAACAGGGCATTGGAAGGAACTAGCGAGGGTTTGGCGTCGGGCAGTGATGAACACCGACGAACTCAGCAAGGACCTAACGCAGATCTGAGAAAGGGAATGAGAGGAACTCACGGATGCGGACGAGCTGCAGAGGTTCGCCGTCGATCTCTGGTCCGAGTCAGGTTGATGCAGCGGCCTGAGTCGGTGAAGACGAGGGGTTCGACAGTGACGGCGGCAGAGCTCGGGAAGAGGCAAGAGGAAGAAGATGACTGGGGAAAGACCTAGGTCGCCCTATTTATAAGGGAAGACTGACCGAGAGGGCGCGAAAGACGAGGAGATAACATTTATTATCCAACAGCTCTGGCGCCTCGATTCTCGGGATGGTCAGTAAAGACAAAGATCCGTTCAAGATATGACGGAGTAAAAATTAATTTTTATTGAAGATGACGTCATGATGATTTAACCCGGATCCAGATGATGACGTCACGGCGGGTTAAAATTCTTCGTGCAAGACAAAAGACTGCAGGACAGTCCATAAGGTATTTTAAGATTGACATGAACAGGTTCAAATCAATCTGGGCCTAATGTTGGGGATATAACTATTTGTGTAAGCCGCCCAGGAGGGGCCGGGTTACGCAAAGAGGACTCACCAGAGAGAAGCCCAAGATCAAAGTATGAAGATGGCGGTTCATAGAGAGCTTAAGGCCCGCAGGCGACTTAAGGCCCGTTGTAGTAAACCGCCATAATAATATACTTGTATCATAAGGCAGACTTAACTAGTCACCGAGCCGGACATTGTGTATAAGCCGGCCGGGACTCCGTAAGCCGCAGGGCGTCAACCCGTGTATATAAGGGGACGACCTGCGGGCGGCTTAGGGCAAGAAACAACTCATCGAGAGCCAGGCATAGCATATCTCGCTCCCTGGTCATCGAAACAGCAATACCAACCCAACTAGACGTAGGCCTTACCTTCACCGTAAGGGGCCGAACTAGTATAAAACCTCTCGTGTCCTTTGTCCCGAGTAACCCCTTCAAGCTTCCTAGCTGCGATGGCTCCACAACTAAGTCCTTTCATGAGGACATCTGACGTGACAATTCCACGACACCATGGACCTAGAAGATTTTACTACTACTTGCAAACTCCCGCAGTGGGGAAGTATTAATGAACCTAGTAAATCTGAATATAAAGATTTTCTTGCTAACATCACTGTGGGAGAATCTAGGGACATAGCACAAGCTACATTAGGGAGCATTCATTTTCCTTCTATACATTATTTTGCTCTCTTCATTGGTAGATGTATTAATGGTAAAGATGAAGCATGTCACATGTGTGTCCCTGATTTGTGTGTTCTCAAGAGTGCTATATTAGGTGATAAACAATACAACTTGGGGGCAATTGTTGCACGCAGATTGCATCATAATGGTTTAGCTGGAAACTTTTTCGGAGGAATTTATGCAACTCGTGTGGCTAATTATCTTGAGATACCTATACATGAAAATGATACGGAATTGCTTCCTGCTTATTTAAATCATAATGCTATGATTAGTCATCAATTCCTTGAAAGAAATGACCAATTCCTTCAATATCAACTAATCTTTGACAGACGTCGTGTCGTCCATATTACTCTCCCTACTCCTACCCTTTTTGATTATCAGGCAAAACGAAGATATATTGTCACCAGGGAGGAGGAAAATGAACACGAGAGGAGGGCGGAGGCAGCCCGCCGTCAGGCAACAGCTGAGGAGGCAATGACTGCTGCATCTCAGTACGACCCCAGTTACAATTACGGATATCAGTCAGGCTATCCATGGCCATAGACCAACTTAGGCCAAAAGCCTAATCTTGGGGGAGTACGTATTTCTCACCAACTTTACATTCATGTTCACACACTATTCTAGTCGTCGGTGCTCATACTCTTTCATTGTATTATCCATGCTAGTTTAAATTCTTTTTCCTAGTTTTCTTCTTGTGTGTTTGATAAACCTTAAGAAAAAACCAAAAAATTAGTTAGTTTAAATTCCAAACTAGTAGAAATAATTAAAAAGAAAACCCAAAAAGATTTATCGTTCTTCTTTTACTTGTTGGGAGCTTTCCCGTGTAAATAGTTTTATTTCATTCCTTTGGGGGTCAAGAGTAGAAGACCATATTAAAAATGCTTAATGTCTCTCGTACGCATGATGGTTGCTTTAATTTAGAGCCCATATTATCTTGTCTTCTCTCTTGAATTGAATGCTTGTAGATTCTAGCTTAGTCCAATGCACGTGCACTCTTATTATTATACACATCATTCGGTCGTGCAAGTGAAAGGCAATGATGACGATATAAGATGGACTGATTGAGATGAGAGAAGCTGGTAGGAACTCGACCTCTTTTGTTTTTGTAAATATGATGAGTTCATCGTTCCTGATTCAGCATATTATGAAGTAAGCATAGTTGCAATAACATTTAGAGATTATAGTTGCTTATGTCATGCTTAAGTAGCTACGAGTTATAATGGTTTTCCTTGCGTGCCAACATGCTATTAAAATGATTGTGATGTGGTATGATGAGATGGTATCCTCCTTTGAATAAATTGAGTGACTCGACTTGGCACATGTTCACGCATATAATTGAAACAAAATCAACATAGCCTTCACGATATTTATGTTCATGGTGGATTATATCCTACTCATGCTTGCACTCAGTGTTGATTAATTTTAATGCATGTTCATGACTGTTGTCGCTCTCTCAGTTGGTCACTTCCCAGTATTTATCTAGCCTTCACATGTACTAAGCGGGAATACTGCTTGTGCATCCAAACTCCATGAACCCCAAATTTATTCCATATGAGTCCACCATACCTTCCTATATGCGGTATCTACCTACCATTCCAAGTAAATTTGTATGTGCCAAACTCCAAATCTTCAAATGAAATTCTGTTTTGTATGCTCGAGCAACTCATGTTTCAACTAGGATTGTCTATATCTTCCATGCTAGGTGGGTTATTCTCAAGGGTAGTGGACTCTACTCCTCATTCACGAGAAAATGGTAGGTAACTGGGATGCCCAGTCCCATGATCAAAAGGATCAAAGAAAATCAAAATAATTAAACAAAACTCCCCCCAGGATTGTTGTTAGTTGGAGGCACTCGTTGTTTCGAGCAAGCCATGGATTGATGCTTGTTGGTGGTGGGAGAGTATAAACTTTACCATTCTGTTTGGGAACCGCCTATAATGCATGTAGTATGGAAGATATCACCATCTCATAGTTGTTGCGTTGACAGTGAAAGTATGCCGCTCAAAATGTTATTTATCTCTCTATTTTAAAATCGAGCTCTGGCACTTCTACAATTCCCTACTTCCCTCTGCGAAGGGCCTATCTTTTTACTTTTATGTTGAGTCATCACCCTTGAGGGAGTCCCAGACTAGGGGGTGTCCGGATAGCCGAACTATCATCATCGGCTGGACTCCAAGACTATGAAGATACAAGATTGAAGACTTCGTCCCGTGTCCGGATGGGACTTTCCTTGGCGTGGAAGGCAAGCTTGGCGATACGGATATGTAGATCTCCTACCATTGTAACCGACTCTGTGTAACCCTAGCCCTCTCCGGTGTCTATATAAACCGGATGGCTTTAGTCCGTAGGACGAACAACAATCATACCATAGGCTAGCTTCTAGGGTTTAGCCTCCTTGATCTCGTGGTAGATCTACTCTTGTAACACACATCATCAATATTAATCAAGCAGGACGTAGGGTTTTACCTCCATCAATAGGGCCCGAACCTGGGTAAAACATCGTGTCCCTTGTCTCCTGTTACCATCCGCCTAGACACACAGTTTGGGACCCCCTACCCGAGATCCGCCGGTTTTGACACTGACATTGGTGCTTTCATTGAGAGTTCCTCTGTGTCGTCACCAATAGGCTCGATGGCTTCTCCGATCGTCAACAACGACGCAGTCCAGGGTGAGACCTTCCTCCCTGGACAGATCTTTGTATTCGGCGGCTTTGCACTGCGGGCCAATTCACTTGGCCATCTGGAGCAGATCGAAAGCTACGCCCCTGGCCATCAGGTCAGATTTGGAAGTTTAAACTTCACGGCTGACATCCCCGGGGACTTGATCTTCGATGGATTCGAGCCACAGCCAAGCGCGCCGCACTGTCACGATGGGCATGATTTAGCTCTGCAGCCGGACAGTACCCTGGAGGCCGCACTCGAGTCTGCTCCAATCTTTAATTCAGAGCCGGCTGCGCAGATCGAGGACGGGTGGCTAGACACCGCCTCGGGGGCTGCAACCTCTACGGCGATAGAGCCAAACACTGACCTTGTCCCTCATGAAGCTCGTGACTCCGAGGTGTCGGACTCCTCGCCGGACTCCGAACCTCCCGCGCCCCCTCCGATCGAATCCGATTGGGCGCCGATCATGGAGTCCACCACGGTAGACATCTTTCAACACTCACCTTTCGGCGACATCTTGAGTTCGCTAAAGTATCTCTCGTTATCAGGAGAGCCCTGGCCGGACTACGGTCAGGACGGTTGGGATGCAGACGACGAAGAAATTCAACACCCACCCACCACCCACTTAGTAGCCACTGTCGACAATCTAACCGACATGCTCGACTACGACTCCAAAGACATCGACGGTATGGACGACGATGCCGGAAACGACCAGGAACCAGCGCCTACCGGGCACTGGAAGGCCACCTCATCATATGACATATACATGGTGGATATCCCAAAGGATGGAAATGGTGAAGGAACAACGGAGGATGACCCCTCCAAGAAACAGCCCAAGCGCCGGCGTCAGCGGCGCCGCTCTAAATCCCGCCACAGCAAGAATGAAGATTCCGGCACCGGAGATAATAACACCCGAGACAGTATCGAAGACAACCCCCTCCAGCAAAATTTAGCACAGGAGGACGGAGACGCCAGCCCTCATGAGAGAGCGGCAGAAGAAGAGGTAGAGGATTATATGCCTCCCTCCGGAGACGAGGCAAGCCTCGACGACGACGAATTCGTCGTGCCTGAGGATCCCGTCGAACAAGAGCGTTTTAAACGCAGGCTTATGGCCACGGCAAACAGCCTCAAGAAAAAGCAGCAACAGCTTACAGCTGATCAAGACCTGCTAGCCGACAGATGGACTGAAGTCCTCGCGGCCGAAGAGCATGAGCTCGAACGCCCCTCCAAAAGTTACCCTAAACGCAAGCTGCTCCCCCGATTAGAGGAGGAAGCGTATGAACCTGCATCACCAGCAGACAATACGGCTGATCGACCACCCCGTGGTCGCGATAGAGAGGCCTCTAGGCCCTTCACTAGAACCGTACCCCGGCATCGCTCGAAAAGCACAAGGCCATAGGGGAACGCTCCGGACTTGCGAGATATATTGGAGGATAAGGCAAGACAATCAAGATCGATCTATGGATCGCGTGGGCGCCCCATGATACGTGACGACAACCGTCGCGCCGGACACAGTAAGTCCGTCCGGGCTGAACAAAATAGACAAAGCTCTTTTGAGCTCCGTCGTGATATCGCCCAGTACAGAGGCGCCGCACACCCACTATGCTTCATAGATGAAGTAATGGATCATCAAATCCCCGAAGGGTTTAAACCCGTGAACATTGAATCCTACGATGGCACAACAGACCCCGCGGTTTGGATCGAAGACTATCTTCTTCACATCCACATGCCCTGCGGTGATGATCTTCACGCCATCAAATATCTCCCACTCAAGCTTAAAGGACCAGCCCGGCATTGGCTTAACAGCTTGCCAGCAAAGTCAATCGGGAGTTGGGAAGATCTGGAAGCTGCATTCCTCAATAACTTCCAAGGCATGTATGTGCGACCACCAGACGCTGATGACCTAAGCCACATAATTCAGCAGCTAGACGAATCGGCCAGACAATTCTGGACACGGTTCTTAACCAAGAAAAATCAAATCGTCGACTGTCCGGATGCGGAGGCCCTCGTGGCCTTCAAGCATAACATCCGCGACGAGTGGCTTGCCCGGCACCTGGGACGGGAAAAGCCGAAATCCACGACAGCCCTCACATCACTCATGACCCGCTTCTACGTGGGTGAGGACAGCTGGCTAGCACGCAGCAACAACCTCATCAAAAATTCTGGCAGTCCGGATTTTAAGGACCGTAATGGCAGGTCGTGTCGCAACAAAAACAAACGCCGCATTAACGGCGATAATAGTGAAGATACGGCAGTCAATGCTGGATTCAGAGGCTCTAAACCCGGTCAGCGGAAAAAGCCATTCAAAAGAACTACTCCGGGTCCGTCCAATTTGGACCGAATACTCGACCGCTCGTGCCAGATACACGACACCCCCGAAAAACCAGCCAACCACACCAGCAGGCACTGTTGGGTATTCAAGCAGGCAGGCAAGTTAATTGCCGAAAACAATGACAAGGGGCTGCATAGCGATGGCAAGGAAGAGACCCGACCGCCGAACAATAGAGGACAGAAGGGTTTCCCCCCACAGGTGCGGACGGTGAACATGATATACGCAACACACATACCCAAAAGGGAGCGGAAGCGTGCACTCAGGGATGTATACGCGATGGAGCCAGTTGCCCCGAAGTTCAATCCATGGTCCTCCTGCCCGATCACTTTTGACGGAAGGGACCACCCCACCAGCATCCGCCACGGCGGATTCGCCGCATTGGTTTTAGACCCAATCGTCGATGGATTTCACCTCACCAGAGTCCTGATGGACGGCGGCAGCAGCCTAAATCTGCTTTATCAGGATACAGTGCACAAAATGGGCATAGACCCCTCAAGGATTAAACCTACCAAGACAACCTTTAAAGGCGTCATACCAGGTGTAGAAGCCAATTGTACAGGCTCAGTTACACTGGAAGTGGTCTTCGGATCCCCGGATAACTTCTGAAGCGAGGAGTTAATCTTCAACATAGTTCCGTTCCGCAGCGGCTATCTTGCTCTGCTCGAACGTACCACATTTGCAAAGTTCAACGCGGTGCCGCACTACGCATACCTCCAGCTCAAGATGCCAGGCCCTCGAGGAGTCATCACGGTCAACGGAAACACTGAACGCTCTCTCCGAACGGAGCAACATACAGCGGCTCTAGCGACAGAAGTACAGTGCAGCCTCTTAAGGCAATTCTCGAGTCCGGCCGTTAAGCGACCGGACACGGCCAAACGCGCCCGGAGTAACCTACAACAAGACCACCTGGCACGTTCCGAGCACGCATAGCAGCGCGGCCCCAACCCCAGCCCCTGCGAAATTTCAAGACAGGTCCTTCGCGTACACCACTACGCTTTGGAGATACCATGGGCATGGGGAGAGGGGCATGACCACGATAGGCCCAGAATGCGGCTCAACCACACCAGGGGCTCTCAAGTGTGTCATTCTTTTTCTCTCTCTTTTTTTCCTTTTTATTTTTACCCACAGGACTCAGTTCGTCAGAGGCCCTGTCCAGCAGCAGACCTGCCGAACTCACGATACAACAGCCAGGGGAGGAGAAAGGCTACAACGAATATCCAGGTGGTCTCCATTACGAGCATTAAATCTGTTTTATACACCATTCCGCAGCCTACCCCTGGAGGGGGACATGTTTGATAGTCCCATCCCTTGCTTATCGCACCATTTGTATCATTCTGCATTCACATCAGTTTTTCTTGAATAAGTACTGCAGCACCTTTTTGCTTCCAATTGCATTTCTTTCTTATACATATGTTCATTTATGACATGTTAAATCCTTACATTTTGGTACGGCTAAATACACCAGGGGCTTATGTTTCCCGCATCATGGTGTGATAAGTCCGAACACTTTCACAAGTGCGGCACCCCGAACTTATAGCATTATATGCATCGGCTATGAATCATGTCTTGGGTCAATAGTTGGGTTTGCCCAGCTCCCATGTTTTGGTACCTTACTTTCCGTTATATCGGCTAAGGTAGCTCTGGGAGAACCACTGCGATTGCGCCCCAGTTGAGCTGGGCGAGCGCCTCAGTGGAGAAAGCTAAAACTGACCATCATGATGAGGCGAGAGCCGGTCGCTGTTCGAGAGGTTTTTTGCGAGTCCCTAAAGACTTATGTTGCTTAGAGCGAGGAGCCAGATTTGTCCGGCCCAGGCGTGGATAGCGCCCCAAATTCGGCCTTCCGAAGACTAGGGGCTTCGCCAAAATTTAAAATTATAGAATTCTATGGCTAAGTGAGAGTGTTCAAGCATTATAAGTCCGGTTGCCTTGTTCGTTGTGTTGAGCGCCTCCCTAGATGGACCCAAAAATAGGAACAAGAGTGCCCATGTTTATCCCGAACACCCCAGCACTCGTGGCATGGGGGCTGAAGCCGACGACTTGCCATCTCTTAGATTTGATAAAAAGGTGCACATAAGGTAATATTTTAAATTAAAAAGCGTTGCTTAGCGCATATGAACTAAGTTTTCAGCGCACAGGATAACAAAATGCAAGTCTACTCAAATATTACATCTTTGGAGCACTCACCCGCAATAGTGCGGGCACCCTTCAGGACACTCTTATAATACATCTCGGGCGTGCGGTGCTCCTTGCCCTGCGGTGGCTCGTCCGTCACAAGCTTTTGTGCATCCATCTTGCCCCAGTGCACCTTTGCGCGGGCAAGGGCCCGACGGGCACCTTCAATACAGGCGGAGTGCTTGACAACTTCTACCCACGGACACGCATCCACCAGCCACCGCACCAGGCCGAAGTAACTCCCAGGCATGGCCTCCTTAGGCCACAGCCGAACTATGAGGTCCTTCATGGCCTGTTCGGCCACCTTGTGGAGCTTGACCAGCTGCTTCACCTGGTCGCTAAGGGGCACCGGATGTCCGGCCTCAGCATACTGAGACCAGAAGACCTTCTCCCTCGAGCTCCCCTCCTCGGCCCGGTAGAAAGCGGCAGCATCGGACACGCTGCGGGGCAGATCTGCGAACGCTCCTGGAGAGCTCCGAATTCGGGTAAGTGATATGTAATTCACACTCACATGCTTACTTTGCATGAAAAACGCCTTACCCGCCGCTATTTTCTTCACCGCCTCGACTTCCTGGAGGGCCTTATAGGCTTCAGCCTTAGTGGCTTTGGCACTCTCAAGAGCCGTCGCAAGCTCGGACTCTCGAGTCTTCGAGTCATGCTCCAAACTCTCATGTTTTTCCATGAGAGCCTGGAGCTCTTGCTGTACCTCCGCC
The DNA here is from genome assembly GCF_002162155.2 of Triticum dicoccoides. Taxonomy (NCBI): domain Eukaryota; kingdom Viridiplantae; phylum Streptophyta; class Magnoliopsida; order Poales; family Poaceae; genus Triticum; species Triticum dicoccoides. The sequence continues at coordinate 640,255,678 of NC_041387.1, forward strand.
ACTCGCGCCTCCTGCTTCTCTCGCTTGGTGCGTTCCGCGGCCGCATTACGTTCGGCCGCGGACACCGCCTCCTTCAGGGTCGCCACCTCGTTAGTGGTCCCTGCAATACCCACGTTATCCTTGTCATTCTTTTTGCAACCAAAATCCTTTTCTATAAGGTACAACTTTCATAAGGTGTTACTCACCTTCCTTGTCCTCGAGCTGCTTCTAGGCACAGCCGAGCTCGTTCTCGGACCGCTCGAGGCTTTGCTTCAAAGTATTGACCTCCGCAGTTAGTGCGGCAGAGGTCAGCAGTGCAGCCTGCAATCCCATATTGACATATTTTTTATGACTCCTGCGTATATCTTTTTAGATCCTCGGTCCGGCTTTTCTTTCCAAACACCGAACCGAGCATCAGGGGCTACTGTCTATGCGGTACTATTTTACATATATCAAAATTCTTACCTCAAAGCCTGTTAGAAGGCTGCTGCATGCTTCGGTCAGCCCGCTCTTGGCGAGCTGAACCTTCTGGATCACCGCACTCATAATAGTGCGGTGTTCCTCTTTGATGGAGGCGCCATTGAGCGCCTCCAGCAAGCTATCCGACGCCTCTGGTTGGACGGAGGCTGCCGGCGTCATGGTATTGCCCTTCTTACGAAGGGGCCGCCCGCTGGACTCCGGAGCCACCATGGGTTCCGGGGCCGAGTCCGGCGCAAAGTCCGGGAGGTTGTCCTGCGACACCTTCGGGGCCTCCTCCTCCTGGTGGGTCCCTTCCCGGGATCCCACCTCGGCATCGTCCGTGTCACGGGGGGTGGAGGCGGTCAGAAGAGAATCCATGTTCGACGCACCTAAGGACCCGCTCGATGAAGCGGGAAGATCATCCTTGGGCGGACTGCAGGGTTGTATGCGGCATTAGAAAGACATTGTGTGGCCAAAAAGAAAAACCATGAAGTTATTCGGGCGTCCGGATACTTACGATCTTGCCAGGGGCTTGGCCCTTGGAGGCCAGTCCTCGTCGTTGTCGCTGGCGTTGGCAGAGCAGTCCGGGGAAAGAGTTTTTCCCTTCTTGGACCCTTCGGCCTCCCTAGTTGGGGAGGCCTTCCTTTTCCTCCCTCCCCCCGCCGGGGGAGAGGCTTTCTTCTTCTCCTCCTCACCTTTGTGATAGGAGTCAGCCTCGGAGTCATCATCCGATAACACCTGAAAACGGGAGCTCTTCCGAGTGCCCGTGGCCTTCTTCTTGGCCTTCTTCTCTGGCACCACGTGGGGTGCCGGAGCCAGCAGCCCCGTCAAGCGGGCGTCCGCTGGGTCCTCTGGCAATGGGGACGGACAGATAGTCTGTTCGGCCTTCTTCAGCCAGTCCTGTCAAAGGAAAGGGAGTTTAGATCCCGCATAGAGTTAAACTATGGAAAACAAGTGTCCCTTAAAGGACAAAATCACTTACCTCATCAGCTGGACGCTGCAAGCTGAATTCGCGATCTTCGGTAGCAGATGCGGGAGCCTCGGCGCCCTTGAACAGCACCTTCCAGACATCTTCATACGTAGTGTGGAAGAGCCCGCTCAAAGTCTGGTGCTGCGCCAGATCGAACTCCCACATGTTGAAGCCCCGTCGTTGGCACGGAAGAATTTGGCGGATGAGCATGACCTGGACTACGTTGACAAGCTTGATCTTCTTGTCCACTAGCTTTTGGATGCAGGCTTGGAGTCCGGTCAGCTCCTCCAAATTGCCCCATGTCCGGCCGCTCTCTTTCCAGGAGGTGAGCCGTGTGGGGATGCCAGATCTGAATTCGGGGGCCACTGCCCATTCGGGGTCGCGCGGCTCGGTGATGTAGAACCACGCCGATTGCCACCCCTTAATGGTTTCCACGAAAGTGCCCTCAAGCCAAGTAATGTGGGACATCCTGCCCACCATGGCGCCTCCGCACTCCGCTTGGCTGCCCTTCACAACCTTCGGCTTGACACTAAAGGTCTTGAGCCACAAGCCGAAACGCCAAGATGTTGAGGATGAAATTCGGGGCCAGATGATGGAAATCTAGGCCGTAGTAGAACATGAGCCCCCGGCAAAGGGGTGGAGTGGGAAGCCAAGTCCGCGGAGGAAATGGGGAAGGAATACTACCCTCTCATGGGGCCTGGGGGTGGGGATGAGCTCTCCCTCGTCGGGGAGCCGGTGCGCGATGTTGCTAGACAAATATCCGGCGCTACGCAGCTTCTGGATCTGCCCCTCCGTGACGGAGGAGGCCATCCACTTGCCTCCCGCTCCGGACATATTTGGAGAAGGTTGAGGTGGGATGTGCGGACTTGGGCGCTGGAGCTCGAGTTCGCAGAGATGGATAAGCCAAGGAGGAAGAAGGCGCAGGTAAGAGGGTTGGATCTTTATCCCCTTATATGGGCGGACAAAAACATGTGTCCCCACCGGCCTGGTAAAACTCGCTTATCTCCCAAGCGCCGCAATCAATGGCGCGGTTTTGTTACCCACGTCCATATTGATGGGAATCCTGGAATAAGGGGAACACGATCTCTGCTTCGATAGGACGTGCCAAGGAAACTGCTTCGCTAAACGCGCCGAGGTGATACAATAAAAACGATTCAAGTAAAGGCTTGGTAGTGGTGTGACGTCATGCCGCCAAATACGTCAGCAGATTGAACTTGTGTAATATTATCCTCTCTACTGTGGTACGTGGAATTTATTTTGCAGAGCCGGACACTATCCTGGTGTTCACGATCTTCTATAAATTATTCGGAGGAGGAACCCGCCTTGCAATGCCGAAGACAATATGCGCGCCGGACTCATCGTCATTGAAGCCTGGTTCAGGGGCTACTGAGGGAGTCCTGGACTAGGGGGTGTCCGGATAGCCGAACTATCATCATCGGCCGGACTCCAAGACTATGAAGATACAAGATTGAAGACTTCGTCCCGTGTCTGGATGGGACTTCCCTTGGCGTGGAAGGCAAGCTTGGCGATACGGATATGTAGATCTCCTACCATTGTAACTGACTCTGTGTAACCCTAGCCCTCTCCGGTGTCTATATAAACCGGATGGCTTTAGTCCGTAGGACGAACAACAATCATACCATAGGCTAGCTTCTAGGGTTTAGCCTCCTTGATCTCGTGGTAGATCTACTCTTGTAACACACATCATCAATATTAATCAAGCAGGACGTAGGGTTTTACCTCCATCAAGAGGGCCCGAACCTGGGTAAAACATCGTGTCCCTTGTCTCCTGTTACCATCCGCCTAGACGCACAGTTCGGGACCCCCTACCCGAGATCCGCCGGTTTTGACACCGACAACCCTCTTATTAAAAAGCACCCACTGGAGAGCACTATCATTTGTATGCATTACTGTTAGTTTATATTGGGTATGACTTGACTGGATCTCCTTTACCATGAATTACAATGTTTAGTCAGTCCTTGATCTTTAAAGGTGCTCTGCATTTATGTTTTGCGGTCTCAGAAAGGGCTAGTGAGATACCATTTTGTTATATCATATTATGATTGTTTTGAGAAAGTGTTGTCATCCGAGTTTTATAATTATCGCTCGCTAGTTGATTATGCCATTGATATGAGTAAACATGAGACCCGAATGTTATTGAGAATATGGTTAGTTCATAATCTTTGCTGAAACCTTGAATGTTGGCTTCACATATTTACAACAACAAGAGCAAACTGAGTTTGTAAAAGTTTCTCTTTATCACTTTCAGTTTGTCAACTGAATTGCTTGAGGACAAGCAAAGGTTTAAGCTTGGGGGAGTTGATACGTCTCCAACGTATCTACTTTTCCAAACACTTTTGCCCTTGTTTTGGACTCTAACTTGCATGATTTGAATGAAACTAACCCAGACTGACTCTATTTTTAGTAGAACTGCCATGGTGTTACTTTTGTGCAGAAATAAAAGTTCTCGGAATGACCTGAAAATCCTCAGAGGTAAGTTTCAGAATATATAATAAATACTGGCAAAAGATGAAGGCCAGGGGGCCCACACCCTGTCCACGAGGGTGCCCCCCCCCCCTATAGGGCGCGCCCCCTGTCTCGTGGGCCCCCTGATGCTCCACCGACCTCAACTCCAACTCCATATATTCCGTTACACGGAGAAAAAAATCAGAGAGGAAGTTTCATCATGTTTTACGATACAGAGCCGCCGCCAAGCCCTAAAACCTCTTGGGAGGGCTGATCTGGAGTCCGTTCGGGGCTCCGGAGAGGGGGGATTCGTCGCCATCGTCATCATCAACCATCCACCATCACCAATTTCATGATGCCCACCGCCGTGTGTGAGTAATTCCATCGTAGGCTTACTGGACGGTGATGGGTTTGATGAGATTTACCATGTAATCAAGTTAGTTTTGTTAGGGTTTGATCCCTACTATCCACTATGTTCTGAGATTGATGTTGCTATGACTTTGCTATGCTTAATGATTGTCACTAGGGCCCGAGTACCATGATTTCAGATCTGAACCTATTATGTTTTCATGAATACATGTGAGTTCTTGATCCTATCTTGCAAGTATATAGTCACCTATTGTGTGTTATGATCTAACAACCCCGAAGTGACAATAATCGGGATACTTCTCAGTGATGACCGTAGTTTGAGGAGTTCATGTATTCACTATGTGTTAATGCTTTGGTCCGGTACTCTATTAAAAGGAGGCCTTAATATCCCTTAGTTTCCACTAGGACCCCGCTGCCACGGGAGGGTAGGACAAAAGATGTCAATCAAGTTCTTTTCCGTAAGCACGTATAACTATATCCGGAATACATGCCTACATTACATTGATGAATTGGAGCTAGTTTTGTGTCACCCTATGTTATAGCTATTACATGAGAAATCGCATCCGACATAATTATCCATCAGTGATCCAATGCCTACGAGCTTTTCATATATTGTTCTTCGCTTATTTACTTTACCGTTGCTACTGTTACAATCACAAAAATACCGTTATCTTTACTTTTACCACTGTTACCATTACTATCATACTACTTTGCTACTAAATACCTTGCTGCAGATACTAAGTTATCCAGGTGTGGTTGAATTGACAACTCAACTGCTAATACTTAAGAATATTCTTTGGATCCCCTTGTGTCGAATCAATAAATTTGGGTTGAATACTCTACCCTCGAAAGCTGTTGCGATCCCCTACACTTGTGGGTTATCAAAGAGAAATACACAATCCAAACTTCAAATGATATAAGTGAAGCACATGAAGCATTCTATAAAGCCATACTCAAAAGATATAAGTGAAGTGCAATCAACATTCTATAAATCAACCATGGACTATCTCATACCAGCATGGTGCATGAAATAAAAGTCAAAGCTAAATGCAAAAGACGCTCCAAGATTTACACATATCACGTGAACAAAACAAAGACGAAAACATACCGATACTTTTTGAAGAAAGATGGGATGCCTTTCGGGGCATCCCCAAGCTTAGACGCTTGAGTCTCCTTGAATATTTACTTGGGGTGCCTTGGGCATCCCCAAGCTTGAGCTCTTGCCTTTCCTCCTGCTCCTCATATCGAGACCTCCTCGATATTTGAATCACTTCATCCACACAAAACTCAAGAGAAAGCTCGGCAAGATCCGTTAGTATAATAAAGCAAATCACTACTTTAAGAATTGTTGCAAACCAATTCATATTTTGCCTTTGCATTGTAGCTACTGTAATATAACTTTTCCATGCCTTATACCACCGATAGAATCGATAGTTTCGTCAAAACAAGCAAAACAATGCATCGAAAACAGAATATCTCTTAAACAGGACAGTCTATAGCAATCTGAACATCTACCATACTTCTGGTACTCCAAAAAAATCTGAAACATTAGGACAAAATAATCAATTTGTATAGCAAAATAATCAAGCTTCTGACGTTCTAGTAAAAATTGAAAATTCACCCTCTACAGCCAAAGTTTCTTTTCCTGCACCGCACATACCAACAAGAAATCTACTCATCCTAAAGGCAAATCTTGGCACAATAATTTTACAATACAAAGGATTTGTACAAGGGAATAATAATTTTAGTTGAAAAGTTTCTGTAATTGAGATTCACAAAGTTTCCATGGGCATGAACAAAGTTCAAGGACGTCCCCCACTTCAACGTTGTTCGTCTTTCTCAGTTTCACTTTTCTTTTTGGGAAGTTTTAAGTTCCCCTCTATTTTTTTAACCTTTATAAAAGCACTCAACAGAATAAATGACTCTCTAAAACTTCCGGGTTGTCTCCCTGGCAGCGTTTTCTTTAAAGCCATTAAGCTAGGCATAAAAAGCTCAAGTAATGGATCCACCCGGATCCCAAGGTATATCAAAGCCAATTTTAATTAGCAATGAGTTGGCATTTAGTAGTGAGCACAAAGCAACATATATCAAGCAATGACAAAGTCTAACTCTCTTCCTATGCATCAGCATGTCATACAAGAACAATTCATGCACATCAAGTAAAGGCCAATACATAGCATTAGTAGTTTCTTGCAATTTTCTCATGTTGGAAACATAAAGAGGTGGAGATGTAGTTCCTCTCTCATAATAATTGCAAGTAGGAGAAGGAAGCACATGCATATTACATTCATTAAAATTATCATGTGCAACGGTAAAAGGCAACCAATCAATATAATCCTTAATAAGAACAAACTTCTCTGATAGAGTGTAGTTTGGAGAATTCAAAAGGATAATAGGACTATCATGTGTGGGTGCAATAGCAACAATTTCATTCTTAATATAAGGAACCATAGCAATTTCATCTCCATAAGCATAATTCATATTGGCATCATGGCCACAAACATCAAGTTCATCAAAAAGGAATATTTCAGAAGAATCAACGGGATCATAGCAATTATCATAGCATTCATCCTTCAGTAAGAATGAAGGGAAATTAAACAATGTAAGAGTTGAAGAGTTACTACATTAGAAGGTGGGCACGGGTAGCTAATCCGCTCTTTCCCCTTTTGTTCTTCGCTCTCCTCATCATCTTTTTCATCCAATGAACTCATAGTTACATCAATTTCTTCTTCCATAGACTCCTGCAAAATATTAGTCTCTTCTTGGACAGCGGATACTTTCTCAATAAATACATCAATATCGTAATTAAATTTATAATTATCATAGCAATATTTAAGGATAGCAAATTTTTTAGACCTATAAACTGAATCATCAAAATCTTCAAACTTTTCAAACAAATATTCAATTTCATAAGCACCCTTAAAAGCGACAAATTCTTCTATTCGTTCCACATCATAGTAATCCTATCTACCATTACCATAAGAAGCCAAGGTTTGATTATCACTAAATTAACATGAAAAGGGAAGGGGTCAAGCCTTCATCCTAGAGCAACATGTATAACATATCTCGAGCAGAAATTCCAAGCATACCATTGCAACATTTCAATTTGATCCCATAATAGTTTTCCTTTTTGTGTCAAGCGATAATCCCTAAAGTATTCACATTGATCTAACGTGTCTCCCATTATCATGTTGAATGGAGTTTTCTCAGGATTATCAAAGTAGTGCATAATATTTTTCACATAACGAGCATCGCGGGTTTTAGTAGATTCCCCATCTCCATGAGTAGAAAGTACCACTAATGTTTTTGGTATTTCGTGTTCCATATCCATGAATAAAGATAGAGAACAACTTAGAACAGAAAATAAAAACTTCTTAGTGATAAAGCAAACAAGCACACACGAGAATATTCACCCCACGCTATTGCTCCCCGGCAACGGTGCCAGAAAAAAGGTCTTGATAACCCACAAGTATAGGGGATCGTTTGTAGCCTTCTTCGATAAATAAGAGTGTCGAACCCAATTAGGAGCTAAAGGCAGAACGAATATTCCCTCAAGTTCTATCGACCACCAATACAACTCTACGCACACTTGACGTTTGCTTTACCTAGAACAAGTATGAAACTATTTAGCAAGAATAAAACTATGAGTACTTTGCGATAATAAAACTACTAATAAATTGCAAGGTAATAAAAGTGGATAGCTTTTGTCAACAAGAAAGTCATTTGTCCCTAGGCAATTGATAACAAGTACCGCTAATCATTCTTGTAATTCTATATGAGGGAGAGGCATGAGCTAACATACTTTCTCTACTTGGATCATATGCACTTGTGATTGGAACTCTAGCAAGCATCCACAACTACTAAAGATCATTAAGTATAAAGTCCTATTTATCCCATACGCATAAACCCACCTACTCGGGTTTTAGCTTCTGTCACTCTCGCAACCCACCATAAGCGAATCATGAACGTATTGCCACACCCTGCAGTGGGGATCCCTCACGTTTGCGCAAGACGGAGGGCATCATAGGACAACACCATAAATAAAATATACAATCATACCAAGCAAGATCATGATTAACCCATAAGATAAAACGGATCTATTCAAACATCATAGGATAGCCAAATATCATTGGGAAATAATATATGGAGATGAGCACCATGTTTAAGTAGAGATTACAGCGGGGAGAAGAGGTGTTACACCGCTGCATAGAGGGGGAGAGAGTTGGTGTTGACGGTAACAACATTGTTGATATAGATTGCCATCATGATCCTTGCCCCGACGGCGTTCTAGCGCCACCGGGAGAGAGGGGGAGAGAGCCCCCTCCTTCTTCTTCTTCCTTGGCCTCCCTCCTAGATGGGAGGAGAGTTCCCCCTCTAGTCCATGGCCTCCATAGCGGCAGAGGGGCGGGAGACCCTCTGAGATTGGATCTCCCTCTCTGTTCTCTTCTGTTTTGCGTCCCCTAGGTCTGGCCCTTCACGGTTTCTTAAATTCCCAGAGATCCGTAATTTCGATTGCGTTGAAACTTTTACAGGTTTTTTTTCATAAATAAGCTTTCTTGCACCAGAATAAGGGCCCCAACCGACTTTTGACGAGGGCATAAGACACCTGGGCGCGCCAGGGGGTGCCCGTGCGCCCTGGTGGGTTGTGGTCACTGTGGTCCCCTGTTTGCGTTGATTCTAAGTCCCAAAAATCACATATATTCCAAAATAATTTTTTGTAAATTTTTATCGCGTTTGGACTTTCTTTGATATGGATTTTCTGCGGAAAAAAAACAAGCAACAAACAGGAACTGGCAGTGGATCAATATGTTAGTCCAAATAAATCATATAAAATGTTGCCAAAAGTGTATAAAAGTCATATAATATTGGTATGAAACAATCAAAAATTATAGATACGACGGAGACGTATTATCCACCCGTCAGACGGAGATAATGATGGAGTGTTCAATCCGTCAGAATTGCCCGACACCACTGTTGCTAGCGCGGGTCAAGGAGCCACTGTCCGCAGGGCGCTACCACTTAAAGCGGGAGCCGGAGTAACCCCCCCCCCCCTACACACACACACAACCGTGACATCCAGTACAGACGCTACGTCAAGGAGGAGCCAATCGTGCCCCCGCACAACCGATATGTTTGCATCGATGAGCCTGCCTTGCCACCCCGCCACAATTGCCGCCTCATGAAGGAGGTGCTGCCACCTGTGATCAAAAAGGCGTGGGGCCGCATCCTCCACTACCTCGGAGGCGACGGTGTCGGCAGTCCCTCGGGCTCAAGGGCCGTCATTTTTTAGAAGAAGCTCATGGTGCGGTATGACCGACGCAAAGCTGCTCGCCACTCCGCGTTCGCCAAGGCTGGTGTGGCAACAAAATGGTTCCGCAACTACCCGGATATCGCCGCCGCATGGGCCCTCGATCTTTCTGTCACCATCGTGGAGACTGCCACTAGGTGTTGCCACCGACTTGATGGCGAGCTCGCCAATATTGGTGAGGAGTGGTTGCCTAGCGATTTCCCCTCCAATGCCGGCAGGGGTAAGGCCGCCGCCAGGGCTCTGTCGACGTCGGTGGCAATGGCCAAGGTGGCCCTCCGCACAGTGCAGCAAGAGGCAAAGCGGCTACTCCGTGAGCAACAGGAAGCCGTCGAGCAAAGGCTGCCACAGCCCTCCGGCGCCCTTTTGCCATTGGGACAACAGCGGTGATGCGACAAGAAAGGTCGGCCACATGTACAAGGTGCTTGTCCGGTATAGGGGTTAGTTTTTTTTCTTCCAGTTTTTAGTTAAATGGTTGAAATATCGGCCTTTTATGTAAATTAATCAAGAATTTTGATAAAAACCTCTGTGTTTGCATGAATTTCATCTGGTTTGTTTAAACCTTGTTTAAAATGTATGCGGGTAATGTTACATGGCCGGCTTCCATACCTGTTTCCGCGGACTAGTCCCCCGGTCGTGAACAGTGCATGAGTAAATATGCGGGTCAGTGATGTCTACTACACAACTTGTTCTTGTAGACTCGTGTTGGGCCTCCAAGCGCAGAGTTTTATAGGATAGTAGTAAATTTTCCTCAAGTGGATGACCTAAGGTTTATCAATCCGCGGGAGGTATAGGATGAAGATGGTCTTTCTCAAACAACCCTGCAACCCAATAATAAAAAGTCTCTTGTGTCCTCAACACACCAAATACAATGGTAAATTATATAGGTGCACTAATTCGACGAAAAGATTATGATACACGTGTAATATGGATAGTAGATATTGGTTTTTGTCATTAGAACAATAAAAAACAGCATTGGCAATTGATAAAACGGAGCACAAATGGTATTGCAATGCTTCAAAATGAGGCCTAGGCTCCATACTTCCGCTAGTGTAATCTCTCAACAATGCTAATATAATTGGATCACATAACAACCCCTCAGCGTGCGATCAAGAATCACTCCAAAGTTCCTATCTGGCGGAGAACATAAGAAGAAATTGTTTGTAGGGTACGAAACCACCATAAAGGTATTCTTTCTGTTCGATTTATTCAAGAGTCCATACTAAAATAACACAAAGTTATTCTTTCCATTCGATCTAAAATAACACAAAGAACGTCAAAGAGTGCCCCGAGATTTCTACCGGAGAAACAAGGACGAAAATCTGCATCAACCCCTATGCATAGATTACCCCAATGTCACCTCGGGAATCCGCGAGTTGAGTGCCAAAACATATATCAAGTGAATCAATATAATACCCCATTATCACCAGGGTATTCATATGCAAGACATATATCAAGTGCTCTCAAATTCATAAAAGTATTCAACTCGATAAAAACGAAATCTCAAAACGAAAACTCAATTCATCACAACAAGATAGAGAGGGGGAAACACCATATAATCCAACTATATTAACAAATCCCACGATACATCAAGATCGTGATATCTCAAGAACACGTGACAGAAAGAGAGAAAGAGAGAGAGAGGGGGGGGGGAAAGAGAGAGATTAAACACATAGCTACCGTTACAAACCCTCAGGGGGGACTACTCTCTCCTTATCATGGAGACCATAGGGATGATGAAGATGGCCTCCGGTGATGATTTCCCCCTCCGGCGGAGTACTGGAATGGGCTCTAGATTGGTTTTTCATGGCTACAGAGGCTTGCGGCGGCGGAACTTCTGATCTAGGGTTATTTCTGATGGTTTCTCTATTGATAGGATTTTTTGACGTCGGTTTCATGCAAAGGTGGGCCTCGAGGTGAGCATAACCCACCGGGGCAAGCCAGGCCCCTCTGGAGCGCCGTGGTGGGTTGTGCCCTCCCCGTGGCTCTTCTGGCCCTCCCACGAAGCTTCGGGGGTCTGTTTGTTTCAAAAAAATTGTGAAAAAGTTTCATTGCATTTGGAGAACTTTTATTTCTACACAAAAACAACACCATAGTAGTTCTGCTGAAAACATCGTCAGTCCGGGTTAGTTCCATCCAAATCATACCAAAACCATATAAAATTATTATAAACATGGCATAGATACTTCATAAATTATAGATACGTTGAAGACGTATCAGTCAGCGTTGAAGATGCCCTTACTCACTAATCCCTGAGAGCATCTCTAGCAGACCCCTTAAAACTGGAGCCTTAAAATGCATTTACAGGCCGAAGAAAACATGGTTTTCGGGCTGATTTTGTTCCGTGTGGAATAGACCCTGTAAACAGGACTGTAAAACCAGAAATTCCCCCTCAAAACGAATATTCTCAAAGGACGAAACAGCCTTAGCGCGGCTGACCTCCTGGTCAACTCGAGCCGTTCCCACAACAGCTCGGCCACCAGCTATGCCGCCGCGTTACCCAAGATCCCGCCTCCCATCCTCCCGGCGAGACGGACGCTGCCGGTGGTAGAGGATTGCCCCACGCTCCCATTCCTGTAGCTGTGCCCGCCCACCGCCCGCTACTCCGCGGTCTTCGTGCCGCTCCCGCACCACTGCTTCCCCGCCTTCCCCGTCGACGACCAGCTGTCCACGGAGATGGAGGCGGCTCAGGCGGCGGAGGGCGGCAGAGATGGAGGCGGCAAGGAAGGTGGGGAGGACGGCGGAGATGGAGGCGGCTCGGGAGGCCGCAGGCGACGATTGCGAGGCATGCAAGCGGGAGCTACGAGCGCTCGAGCGGGGCCGCGGCTGGACGGGGATGTTTTCCGTGGCCCTTAAAATATTTATGGGTTAGAGTCATTTACGGGTTCTATTCAGACCGTTTTTTCCGTCTAAAATTGTAAACCGGTGGTTATTTTATAGTTTTCTGTGTTTTAAGGGGTGTGCTAGAGATGCTCGAAAAAAGTGTAAACAAGTGCTTGTTTCCATTGGCACTTGTATCGGTTGATCCGCCGATTCTGACCTCATCGCTTAGTTCAAGCCAAATGCACGGTTAACTAGACCAGAGATTGCATTGCTGAATGCATGTGTGTGCAATAAAAACTCACATAGCCCTTCTTTCTTCCTCTGCGATGTCTCTAATGTTTTACTGTACACCAGTGGACAGCAGTCAGCGGCAGTAAATATATATACTATATATTGGCAGACGAGAAAAGACAAAGGTGGCAAAGAAGCACGTACTGTGTTGTAGACGATTATAATGTTGGAAACAGGAGTTCGCTCGAGCCGTCTCTTACCCGATTGATCACTCACATCTTCCTCCGGTACCTACGTATTGTGATGTTCAGTACTTCAACCACTGTTGTAACATTTGCCGACAGGACACGGCGACGTTGAAGTAGCGACCTCTGTTTGTAAAGCGTCCCTAAAGCGTCTCTTAAGCGACGCTTTAGCGTCAGAGCGCCCTCGAGGCTCAAGGCGTCCAACTCGCTTTAGCTCTATGTCTAAGGCATCCGCCTTAGAGTTTAGAGCGTCTGAAACGTCCGCTTAGGCGTCCTGGAGGGCGCTTTAGCACATACAGGACGCTTTAGACATGTCAGGCAGGGGAACACAGTTTTTAGGCAGGAAAACTGGGCTGGGCAGGAACAAAAGGGCGGGAAACTGGGCTCACATGTGAATAGTAACAAAGGGAAAAGAGGGACCAAACGTGCAGCTCCTGCTCCTCCCCCACCACTCCTCTGGCTCTCTCCTCTCTCCTCTAGCAGCAGCTCCCTCTCCAGATCTGGACCAGCTTCCTCCTCTCCGGCCATAGCTCCTCCCCCTCCTCCTCTCCGACTGCAGCTCCTCTGCTCCTCCTCTGGCACACCACAAGGTATGGCTCCTACCCTCTCTTCTCCCCCTTCCCCTCCCTATGTTGTATGCTCTTTCTTCCATGCTCAGATCTGCTTTTCTTGCTCTCTTATGTGTTATGCTATGCACAACTCCTTTGCTTGCTGTTAGGTGCTGCTGCTGCCTCTCTTATAGTGCTTGGCTAGTTGCTTCCTACTTAGTGGATGGATTAGAATAATAGCTCCTAATGTATGATGTGCTCACTGGTGGAGTAGAATAAAGCAAGATGATGATGTGTCATGTTGATTAGAGTAATGGACTAATGGCCTAATGGCTACTTGTCTGCCATGCATGCTGATTAGTTTAATGGCTAATGATGTGATCAGTGCTCACTGCCTCACTAGTTGTTTATAATAATAATGCATGAGTACTACTACTTGATTGTTTAATGGTTGCATAGGTTCATCTTTCTAGTTAGTACTTAGTACTGTTAGTAATGGTTGTTTAAGAGTACTTGGTTTGCTGCAGGCAGTGTAAGTGTAGCACCATGGCTGCAAATGAAGGGGCTAATGGGGATGAGGATGTCTACGATCCAATGAAAGATCCAGCAAGGAAGCCACGCCGGTCAAATGACCCGGGATGGAAGTATGGGTATTGGTACAATCCTCCTAGTCGTGAATCTACTGTGTGCAATCTTTGCGGCAAGGTAACTACTGGAGGAATCAAGAGGCACAAGAAGCATCTTGCTGGCTGTGGTGGAGATATGATTGGATGTCCTAAGGCTACCACTGAAATCAGGAGAGAGATGGCAGCATATTTGGAGCAAAACAGGAGGAACAAGGGAGTAGATGATGATGACAACAATAATGATGTTGTGGAGGTGAATGAAGATGGAACAAATGTCCCCATTACCAAGCCAAGCTCAGGGATAGCAGCCAAGAGGAACAAGAGAGCATTTGTTGCCAAGATGCAACTCTATTGTTGCTTCCAATAACAATTCAAAGCCAATTGTTGCCATGCTGCGAAGAACACCTGAGGAGCTTGTAGGTGAAAGACACTCTGGGTGTTCTCAAAGCACCATGGAGTCCAGCACAAAGACTAAATAAGAGAGAGAATATGTGAGTATCCAGTGGGCATTGTTCTTCTATGAGTGTGGCATTCCATTCAATGCTGCAAGTAGTAGATAGTTTGAGATTGCAATTGAAGCCTCTTGTCAATATGGTTCAGGTTACAAGCCTCCTAGTGCCTATGATCTGAGAGAGCCATTGCTTAATGCTTGTGTCAAGGAAACTACTACTTTGAGGAAGCAACATGAGGCAGCATGGAAACAATTTGGATGCACACTCGTGTCGGATGGCTGGTCAGATAAAAGGGGACGCCATTTGATCAACTTCCTTGTTAACAGTCTGGAGGGCACTTTCTTCTTGGAGACGATTGATGCCTCAAGTGAATCCCACAGTGCTTAAATGATTACTGATCTGCTGGAGAAGAGAATTATGGAAATTGGGAAAGAAAATGTTGTGCAACTTGTCACCAACAATGGTGCCAACTACAAGGCAGCAGGCCACCTTCTAGAGTTGAGGTTCCCTACACTATATTGGAGTCCTTGTGCATGTCATTGCTTGGATCTAATGCTAGAAGACATAGGAAAGCTGAAGGCATTCAAGAAGCCTATTGCACGGGCTAGACGTGTCACAACTTTCATCTATAGGCATGGAAGAATTCTTAGTCTAATGAGGAAGATGACAAAAGGGCTAGATCTTGTGAGACCCGCAGCCACTCGTTTTGCCACAGCCTTCCTTACACTAAAGAGTTTGCTCAACCACAAGGCAGCTTTGAGGAGTATGTTTAGATGTGCAGCATGGGTTGGAAGCAAAGTGGCAAAAACACAAGTCGGATTGAATGTGCAAGACATTGTGCTCTCAGCTGAGTGGTGGCATTCAATTGAGGATTACCTTGGAGCTTCAACACCGCTTCTTCAAGTGCTTAGGGTAGCGGATGGTGATGAGAAGCCTGCCATGCCAGAGATTACAACACTTATGCTTTATGCAAAGCAGAGGATCAATCAAAGCTTCCCCCAACAAAATAAGAAACCTTTTCTCAAGAAGATATTGGACATTGTTGAGAACCGTTGGGAGACTCAAATGAATCATCCATTGTATGGGGCTGCTCTTTATTTGAACACAGTAAAGTTTTTCCCTATTGTAAAGAGGAATGATGATGCCTTAGTTGGGGAGCTAAGGAGCTGCTTTAATGATGTGCTTGCAAAAACAGTGCTTGATGCCAATATTCGAAGCAAGATTGATCAACAAGCTGTGCTCTATGAGAACCATCGAAGAGTCTTTGCTAATGGGTTGGCAATTGAAAGTATTGAGAAAAAGGGCCCTCATAAGTTGTTAATTGCAGCATGTTGATTTCAGCATATTTACTCTTCATAAGTTCATATGTTTTTGACTATTTCCTTTCATCACTTTAGTTGAATGGTGGTGTTCATATGGTGGTCGGGCCATTGAGATACAAAGATTTGCGAAACGCATTGTCAGCCTTTGTGCATCATCTTCCGGGTGTGAGAGGAATTGGAGCACCTTTGAATTTGTGAGTAAAGAAATCTCTTTGTGCTTTCCAATGGTGCTTACAGCAAGCCATTTACTCATTTTCTTCCGCTGTTTGTAGATCCATACAAAGAAAAGGAACAGGCTGCAGTGGAAAAGGTTGAATGATTGTGTTTTTGTTTCATATAACCGCAAGATGATACATAGGTTTCAAAAGAGGCGAGAGAAGGCAGGAGACACAAGCTTTGACCCTTTGGTGTATGAGGATTTTGATTGGGGCAATGAGTGGGTCGACCCAACAATACCACTACCTCAAGGTGCTCGTGGGTGTCCTGATGACATCTCATGGGAGGATGTTGATGTGGTTGTTGGTGCATCCACGAACCTTCAAGGTTGCAATCTTCCTAGGACAGGTACTACACTTCAAAGGGGGCCTTCAGCTGTCCATGTACATTTTAAAAGACAGCGCAAGAGACCTACAGCAACACGTCCAGGATTGCTTGAAGAAGATTGGGATGAGGAGGACTTGGAGCAAGAGCAACACTCAAGTAACCCCAGACGCAATGAAGAGGAGGATGATTCAGACTATGTGCAGGATGATGATGATGTGAGCAATGATGATGAAGATCCAACCAATGATGACCAAGATGGTGAAGACAACACCAATGCCACCATGGATGAGTTTGATGACGGTTATTGAGACTTGGAGATGATAGTTGAGAGTTGAGAGATGAGGAAGTTGGGCAGCCTAAAGCCTTTTGCTATGTTGCTGTTATGTGGACGTTTTAGTGACATTCTAGTAGTAGTCTAGTACTTTAGTCTAGTTTGTTGTGTCTATGAATCAGTATCTTACTATGGTTATCTATCCTACATTCCTACTGCCCATTAGCTTCAGATCAGTCTAAAGTGTCGACTCGCTTTATGCTTCAGCGCTTAAGCAGTGAGGCGCCCCCCAGCGCCTCGCTTCGCTTTACCGCTTTGAAAACACAGGTAGCGACTAGCCCTAGTGCTCCACCGCTCGGGCGTTGAAAAGTCAGTGGCTAGCAGTAGACCTTCTACCAGCCTGCAGTCGAAGTGGAGGGAACTTAGACCTGGCCATGGGATACCCGGCCCGGCCTGGCCAGGCCATGCCCACGGGCCAGGCCTGGGCCTGAGATCTAAGCCCAAAGCCCGGGCCCGGCTCGGGTTCGGCATATTTGCGATTTAGGGAAGGGTCTGGCCCGACGGGCTTTTGCACTGATGGGTCAGGCCTGGGCTTGATATTTAGGCCCGATGCCCGGGCCTAGGTTTTTTGCAACGGGCTTTGTTTGGCCTGGCCCAGCCCGACATTTTGTCAGGTACAGAGGGAACAAAGTACTTGACGACCATTGATTTCAAACAAGAGAAGGAAAGAGATTTTGGTGAAAAGCTTTAGAAGGATTTTGGTGCGAATGTGCGACGGGGGGTAAAGTATTTTCAAAATCACAAACAAACAATTTTTAGAGTAGAGGCATTCGCTCGGCCTTAAGAATAGACCCTTAGAGCATCTACAACCAGACCTCTCAAACCTGCCTCATACGCCCGGGCAGGCCACCCGGTCACTGCTCGGTCATGTTTTTTTGACCCGGACGGACCCCTCAAACGGCCCTCAAACGCCCAGGCTGACCGGCACCCCCCATATTCAGCCAAAATAAAGGGCGGATATGGGGGCGCCCGGGCGCGCCCAGGCACGCCCGCCACGTCGGACCCGACAACCTGACCCCACCTGAAATTGCACCAAATCCACCTCGTAGACCAACCAGATCCATTTGCTATCTCCTCTCTTCTTCCTCCTCCGCGTCGTCCGTCTCGCAGTCCACCATCGCACCCGCTCCGCGGTCGTTCCCAGGCTCTCTACCGCCAGCTCCGGAAGAGCGCTCTCGTCCTCGCCGCGGGGGATGTCGTCGCCGGCCCGGACGCCACCGTGGTACGTCCGGCAACTCTCCGGCCCCACCTTGCGCTTGATATGTTCGACACATTGACCGACCAGAATTATTGTGATTTTGTTAGATAAATGATGGATTCCGATGCTTCGTCGGACAAGGAGTATGGACCGATGGAGCTTGACCAAATGATTCAGGATGAGTTCTTCGATTCGTCAGGACTCGGACAAAGAAGTGGACATGATCATGCTCATGAATATGCAAGAGGAAATGGACCGGTAAGTGGAGCATATTCTCAACTTCTAGGGCTCAATAAAAGGGAGAAGAGTGATCAACGAGGACAGGGTGTCCAGGGCAAAGCTACTGCACAATGACTACTTTGCTCCCACACCTGCTTTTTCGGATGATCCATGGTTTCGTTACTGTTTTCGCATGCGGAAACCAATGTTTTTGCGCATTGTGGAGGGAGTGGAGGCACACGAAAACTACTTCAAGCTCAGAGGGGATTGCTACGGCCAACTCTCTTTCTCGGCCAAGCAAAAGTGCACGACTGCTCTGAGGATGCTTGCACTTGGTACTGCTGCAGACGTTGTTGGTGAGATGGTTAGGATGGGAGAGAGCACGTGCCTGAAGACTAGTGTCAAATTTGCCCGTGTCGTGGTTGAGGTGTTTGGACCTGGGTATCTCAGAGAACCAAATGTGCAGGACACGGAGAACTTGCTGGCTATTGGAGAGGCAAGGGAGTTTCCAGGAATGCTCGGATGAATTGATTGCATGTATTGACAATGGAAAAACTGCCCCAAAGGTCTGCGTGGTATGTATCAAGGTCACACCAGAGAGGCCACCATCATACTAGAAACGGTGGTATCACATGACTTATGGATTTGTCATACTTTCTTTGGAATGCCCGGTTCTCACAATGACAGCAACGTGCTTCAACAATCTCCAGTGTTCAGGAGGCTTTGCAATGAGGAATCACTGTCGTGCAACTACACCGTCAATGGCCGGGACTACAACATGGGGTACTATTTTGATGATGGTATCTATCCTCAGTGGGAGGAATTTGTGAAGACCATATCCGAGCCGCGTGGCAATAAACAAAGCCACTTTGCAACAATGCAGGAAGTGGATAGGAAGGACGTGGAGAGGGCTTCAGGCTCGTTGGGGAATTGTGTGGAGCACTACAATGATGTGGGAATCAGAAACTTTGTGACAGCTGATTACATGCTGTGTTATTCTGCACAATATGATTGTTGAGGCTGAGGGTGATGGTTTAGCCCAAACCCATGATTTCAAAGCACCCGGAGAACAAGTTGAAATCCTGAAAGATCAAGATGCGGCTCAGCTTATGAACTTTCTGCAGATGCATCAGAATCTTCAAGATTATCAGTTGCACACGTAACTACTCAATAATCTTGTGGAGCACGTGTGGATCCACAATGGAAACCAAGGAGGCAATGCTTGAGTTTTGCACTTATATGGAGTTAAATACATCTACAGTACACCAACTTGCACTGCGCTAAACTTGCTTTGCGAGAACAAAATCACACAAATCGAGTCCGAAACGGCCACGTAGGATGCCACGTCGGTTGTAGTGACTTGCAAATTTCAGGAGGAATATTTCCAAAAACGTCCCCATTAAATGTTGAAATAACAAACTGAAACTAGCACTAGTAGTTAACTGAAACTCTAACTAATAGTCTGCAACTAGTACCTGTAGACACATACACTTAACTGGAGATGCGCCCTCATTCCTGCAACATGGAAGATGAGCTGCCGAAGTCACCTATGTCTACGTGCGTGCTTCAGGGCTGTAACTACGTTGTGCTCCAGCTAGCTTCGTACTCCAGCCAAAAGTCAGAAACACTAGCTTCTTTGGCCGCCTCGCGTCGTGTTTCTGCGGCCGCGTGCGTGGTGTCATGGGCGATGTTTTGCATGCTGCGAGCTAGGACCTGCTTGTCGTGGCCGAGCTCTGGAGCTGCCGTCGCAACTGGCTCTGGCGCCACCGTGGGCCGTCGACGGCGGGCGGAACATGAGCCATGTTCCTTCAGGCAGTGCACGTAAACATAATAAACGATGCAGTGCCCAGATGCTTGATCTCCTCTACATAGCTCACTGGCGAAACAACCGTCTCTAAATCTCAGGTCTTGGGTTCGGACTCCCAGGTCCCATTTTTTTCAACTTTTTTAGCAGGACATCCTCTATATGTGTTCTGAACCTGTACGTTCTGAACCTGCAAACAACTATGTTTGCTCTGTTTTTCATGTACATGCTCTGTTTCAAATGGACAAAATTTTAGTATGATCCATGAATTTTAAAATTTACTTCATGATTAGAATTTTTTGGGCATAAGTACAGGGTTATCCATAAAAGTTTTCCCCTCCTCGATCTCAATCAGGACTGCGGGTTCAATGTTTACATTACACAGGGGGATTTCTACAAACTAACCAGCTACCAACTCGTGCTCCCCTGCTGACGTGGCGTGCCATGTGGTGGTTTCGGACTAATTTGTACGATTTTGTTCCTGTAAAGCAAGTTTAGTGACCCATTTGTCTGAATTTTCATCTTTTTGTATGAAAGTGTTCCCGCAATGCAAGTTGATGTACTATAGGTGCATTTAAATCATATATATATATATATATATATATATATATATATATATATATATATATATATATATATATATATATAGAGAGAGAGAGAGAGAAGGAGGGAGTAGGTAGAAATTTGATACATGCCATAACAAGCAGCTCAAGAGACGCAGCACATGCTGTCAAGAAAAACTACATCATCCCGGCTCCGGCTCGACGAGAAAGCGGGAGGCCCCTAGTCTGTTGTATCCCGTCTTGATGCCGCACGGATTTGACGACAGTTTGTGTGAATCTTGTTGATGTATTCCTCAAGCGATGTCCAATTCTTCTGCATCCCCAGAAGCTTTCACGGTTGTAGTAACATATCTTTTTTGTAGACAAAATCAGTTGCATGTTTGAAAATTTTGTTGCGAGTGGTCCGCGGTGACCAAGCTAAGAGCATCTCTAGTAGACCCCGTATAATGCCGACCCACACAACTTGTTTACAGTTCGCTGAAAAACGGTTTTGCGGGGCGGCGCGGGCTGCGGCCAAGCAGACCCCGCATAACCGACTCGTAAAACAACATATTCGATTAGCGAATTTTGACAGCAATTTTGAGAATTGAGTGCAAATTCGATGAATAAAATATAGTATCAGCAGCACTGGTTACAACTCCTGATGGAAAAACATCACCGACAATGAAACACCCACCGGCCGGCGCTAGCATCCTCCTCTTCAAGATGTCTCTCATTACCATATCATGCCATTCTTTGGTGATCTCGTCCATGTCATCGCGGTTCAATGTCATGATCCTGTTCGCCTCGGCAAGAAGCTTGGCCATGGCTTTGGTCTCAGCGGTATAGACTCTTCTCTCCTCAATGGCCGCCTTCCGCAACCCCTCGCCCTTCAGCAATTGCCTTCTCGTGCCTTCTTCTTGGTCAACTCTTTCTTTGCCTCCAATGTCTTCGCCAACATCAACTCATTTGATTGCACCATGGCATATATCTTGTCACGCAAACTCGATGCATCATGTTTCCTCTTGATCCACTCCCTTGTCTTCTTCTCTCCATCGGGCTTGTTCAAGTTTCGTGGGCCATCATCATCTTCATCTTCATCCATGTTCGTAAGTGAACCTCTCTTCGGTGGGGATTCTTTGTCAATCAACTTCCACTTGTCACACCCTTTTAGCAATTCCCAACAATGCTCTATTTAAAAAAAATGCCTTTAGAAGCTTCCATGTCTTTGTATCTTTGTTCGGCAATTTTCTCCTGCACAATTAGAACAATATCAAACGATGCAATCACTTCAAATGGTACAAGTGATTTGCACAACTTGGGACGTGAAAACGAACTCACATAGTCGGATTCCACGGTTCCACTTGGATGTGCATTGCGAACTTGTTCCAAGCAAGCAGCCCAATGGCTAAATCAACTTGATCGTGTCCCAACGACCTTGGGGTGACCGAAAGGTGCATGGTGTCCTATTGGGATACTTTCCCATCATGCAGAAGTATTGTTCTTCGAACCTTTGCTAGTACCTCTTGGCAGTTTGAGATGTACCAGTGGAAGCATCGAGAGACACCGCACTCCATGCCTTGACCAAGAATTCGTCCTCCAACATCATGCAGTTCTTTGATCTCGCGGCTTTTTTGCTTGCGCTTGCTCATACACCCCCTCGTCTATCTCTTACACTTCATCTTCACCACCATGATCATCCACGCCAGCCTCCATTTCATTGTAATCGAAATCAGCAAACGGGGCTTGATCAATGTCGACTGTGTTGGTGTCCAACAAGTTGTGAACTCGGCAATGACATTGTTCTAACCACCGCTATAGTGAGCTACATCAAGTCACGAGCTACCACAATGGCGAAAAGCAAAGCAAGTAGAAGGAATCGAAGAAGCATATCTTTCGGCCATTTGATCCAACACCTCGCATGCGGTGGAAGCAGTGTCGTTGAACGGCATTGTTGGGGTACCTCTTGCCAGGGCGGAGGGAGAGGATGAAGGCGCCGGCCTTTTCATAGGAACCTTCTTGCGCTTCATGCCTGAAACCTTTCCCATCTTCTCCGGCGGCGGCCTGGCAGAACACGCAGCGGCGGCAGTGCCGGGCGCGCGTGCCTTCCCAATGGGGCCAGGCGGATTTCCGCCCTACACGACACGTTGCCCTGCCACTTGCGGACGGGTGTGGTGGTGTGATGTCTACTACGCAACTTCTTCTTGTAGAAGTTGTTGGGCCTCCAAGTGCAGAGTTTTATAGGACAGTAGCAAATCTCCCTCAAGTGGATGACCTAAGCTTTATCAATCCGTGGGAGGCGTAGGATGAAGATGACCTCTCTCAAACAACCCTGCAACCAAATAACAAAGAGTCTCTTGTGTCCCCAACACACCCAATACAATGGTAAATTGTATAGGTGCACTAGTTCCGCAAAGAGATGGTGATACAAGTGTAGTATGGATGGTAGATATAAGTTTTTGTAATCTGAAAATAGAAAAACAGCAAGGTAACTAGTAACAAAAGTGAGCGAAAATGATATTGCAATGTTTGGAAACAAGGCCTAGGGTTCATACTTTCACTAGTGCAAGTTCTCTCAACAATGATAACATAATTGGATCAATAACAATCTCTCAACGTACAACAAAGAGTCACTCCAAAGTCACTAACAACGGAGAACAAACGAAGAGATTATTGTATGGTATGAAACCACCTCAACGTTATTCTTTCTGATCGATCTATTGAGCTATTCCTATAAGTGTCACAAACATCCCTAGAGTTCGTACTAAAATAACACCTTAAGACACACATCAACCAAAACCCTAATGTCACCTAGATACTCCAATGTCACCACAAGTATCCGCGGGTTTGATTATATGATATGCATCACACAATCTCAGATTCTTCTATTCAAACCAACACAAAGAACTTTAAAGAGTGCCCCAAAGTTTCTACCGTGGAGTCAAGACAAAAATGTGTGCCAACCCCTATGCATAAGTTCACAAGGTCACAGAACCCGCAAGTTGATCACCAAAACATACATCAAGTGGATCACGTGAATATCCCATTGTCACCACAGATAAGCACATGCAAGACATACATCAAGTGTTCTCAAATCCTTAAAGACTCAATCTGATAAAATAACTTCAAAGTGAAAACTCAATCCATTACAAGAAGGTAGAGGGGGAGAAGTATCATAAGATCCAACTATAATAGCAAAGCTCACGATACATCAAGATCGTGCCAAATCAAGAACACGAGAGAGAGAGAGAGAGAGATAAAGCACATAGCTATTGGTACATACCCTCAGTCCCGAGGGTGAACTACTCCTCCTCGTCATGGAGAGCGCCAGGATGATGAAGATGGCCACCGATGATGGATCCCCCTTCCGGCGGGGTGTCGGAACAGGGTCCCGATTGGTTTTCTGTGGCTACATAGGCTTGCGGCGTTAGAACTACCGATCTAGGTTCTGTTCTAGAGGTTTGGGGATATATAAGAGCTGTTGGCATCGGGAACAAGTCGGAGGGACCCACGAGGCAGCCACAAGATAGGGGGGCGCCCACCACCCTTGTGGTGGCCTAAGGACTCTTCTCCGTTATCTTTTCATTCCAGTATTTTTTATATTTTCCAAAAATAATCCCCATAAATTTTCACGTCAATTGGACTCCATTTAATATTCCTTTTCTATAAAACTCAAAAACAAGGAAAAAACAGAAACTCACACTGGGCTCTAGGTTAATAGGTTAGTCCCAAAAATAATATAAAATAACATATAAACGCATATAAAACATCCAGGATGGATAATATAATAGCATGGAACAATAAAAAATTATAGATATGTTGGAGACGTATCAAGCATCCCCAAGGTTAATTCCTGCTCGTCCTCGAGTAGGTAAATGATAAGAACATATTTTTTTATGTGGAATGCTAGCAAGTGCACAAGTTTGATCAATAATAATTTTAATCACTTTTTGTAGCATCATTTTATATCATAACAGTAGCTCATATCATAAAGCTTCTCATGATCAAGTAACAAACTATTAGCATGTTAAAAGCATAGACCATAAACTTTCTTGAAAACTAACAAACTATGCTCTCAGTCATCAAACAATTGCAATTCATCTTATTTTCAAGAAGAGTCTATGTAATAGCTTTGATTTAGCAAATCCAACATACTCAACCATAATATAGTCTTCCATGATTGCTACCACTCAAAGCATATTTTTAGATCAAATAGCATCCATCGAACACAGAGAAAGATAGGAGCTTAAAGATTCGCCTCCCAACTTACTTATCATATAGATAATTGTCAACAATAATAATTCATGATCAAATATATTTTAATGGCCACATATGCTTAGATATTTCCCCATCACATGATGCTTGACAACTAAAGAGTAGGTTGTAATGAGAAGGAATACTACTGACTCTTGCATAAAAGTAAAAGATAGGCCCTTCCCAGAGGGAAGCGGGGATTTGCAGAGGTGCCCGAGCTTGAAGCTTTTAAAATAGAGATGAAATAATTTTGAGAGGTATGTTTTCATTGTCAACATAACAACCAAGAGTTCCCAATATCTTCCATACTAGATACATTATAGGCGATTCCCAAACAGAATGGTAAATTTTTTACTCCCCCACCACCAACAAGCACATTCCACGGCTGGTCCGAAACAACGGGTACCGTCCAACTATCAACAATCCTAGGGGAGTTTTGTTTTAATTATTTGCAATTTCATTTTTGATCTTTTGATCATAAGACTGGGCATCCCAATTACCAGCCACTCTCTTGTCAATGATGAGAGGAGTCCACTCATTATGAGAATAACCCACCTAGGATGGAAGATACTGACAACCCCTAGTCTCTAGATGAGCGATTTGAGCATACAAAACAGATTATAGGTTTAGAGTTTGTCACATGCAAATTTACTTGGAACGGCAGGTAAATACCGCATATAGGTAGATATGGTGGACACTCATGGAAGAAACTTGGTTCAAGGATTTTGGATGCACAAGCAGTATTCCCGCTTAGTACAGAAACTTTGGCTAGAAAAGGATTCTAAATGTCAAGCACCACATGTTGGAGGATCCATAACAATATAACTTCTATACAAATATACCAAAGCATAACTCATTATGTTGTCTTCCTTATTTAACTTCAACTAATGTTCTCAAGTATGAAAATAATTAATGGGGCTCACAATCATAAAAGATATCCAAGATAGTATATTTATATGTGAACTCTCTCTTTCTGCAATGTTCTTTCATGAATTGTTCAAGTGACCAATACTATGTTTGCTAACTTTCAGTAAATTTACCACCTATACTTCTTATATGTGAAGTCATTATTCTCCATGGGATAAGCATGTCAAACATATATGATTTCAGATTTATGATATTCCATTCATTCAACCATTTACTCATTGGATATAACTGAAGATCAATGAGTAGTTGAATAATTATGTAGCTATGTGAAGACTCTCTCTCATAAGGAAAATTTAAACCTTAAGTTCTTTATTCAAACATCAAGCAAAACAAAATAAAATGACATTATAAGGATAGCACATATCATGTGAAGAAGCAAAAACTTAGGCTCAACCAAAACTGACCGATAGTTGTTGATGAACAAAGGTGGGATGCCAACCGGGGCATCCCAAAGTTTAGATGCTTGAGACTTCTTGAAATATAAATTAGGGATGCCTTGGGAATCCCCAAGCTTGAGCTTTTGTGTACCCTTAATTCCTCTTATATCACGGTTTTCCTAAATCTTAAAAACCGCATACACAAAAAATTCAACAAGAACTCGTCAGATAAGTTAGTATAAATCAATGCAAAACCTTATGATTCTCTACTGTAGGAACTAAAATTATTATTTGATATTGCCTACTAAATGCCTCTACATATTTAATACTCATATCCTCAAATGTCTACTAAATCACTAAAATTATTATTTGATATTGTCTACTACAAAACCTTCTTCTTGTAGACATTGTTGGGCCTTCACGTGCAGAGTTTTGTAGCACAGTAGCAAATTTCCCTCAAGTGGACGACCTAAGGTTTATCAATCTGTGGGAGGCATAGGATGAAGATGGTCTCTCTCAAACAACCCTGCAACCAAATTACAAAGAGTCTCTTGTGTCTCCAACACACCCAATGCAATGGTAAATTGTATAGGTGCACTAGTTCGGCGAAGAGATGGTGATACAAGTGTAGTATGGATGGTAGATATAAGTTTTTATAATCTGAAAATATAAAAATAGCAAGGTAACTAGTAACAAAAGTGAGTGAAAATGATATTGAGATGTTTGGAAACAAGGCCTAGGGTTCATACTTTCACTAGTGCAAGTTCTCTCAACAATGATAACATAATTGGATCATATAACAATCCCTCAACGTGCAACAAAGAGTCATTCCAAAGTCACTAATAGCGGAGAACAAACGAAGTGATTATTGTAGGGTACAAAACAACCTCAAAGTTATTCTTTCTGATTGATTTATTGGGCTATTCCTATAAGTGTGACAAACATCCCTAGAGTTCGCACTGAAATAATACCTTAAGACACACATCAACCAAAACCCTAATGTCATCTAGATACTCCAGTGTCACCAGAAGTATCAGCGGTTTGGTTTATACGATATGCATCACACAATCTTCGATTCATCTATTCAAACCAACACAAAGAACTCCAAAGAGTGTCCCAAAGTTTCTACGGAGAGTCAAGACGAAAACGTGTGCCAACCCCTATGCATAAGTTCAGAAGGTCACATAACCTGCAAGTTGATCACAAAAACATACAGTGGATCACGTGAATATCCCATTGTCACCTCAGATAATCACATGCAACACAAACATCAAGTGTTCTCAAATCCTTAAAGACTCAATCCGATAAGATAAATTCAAAGGGAAAGCTCAATCCATTACAAGAAGGTAGAGGGGGAGAAGTATCATAAGATCCAACTATAATAGCAAAGCTCGCGGTACATCAAGATCATGCCAAATCAAGAACACGAGAGAGAGAGAGAGAGAGAGAGAGAGATCAAACAAATAGCTACTGGTACATACCCTCACCCCCGAGGGTGAACTACTCCCTCCTCGTCATGGAGAGCGCCGGGATGATGAAGATGGCCACCGGTGATGGATCCCCCTCTTCGGCAGGGTGCTGGAACAGGTTCCCGATTGGTTTTTCATGGCTACACAGGCTTGCGGCAGCGGAACTCCCAATCTAGGTTCTGTTATGAAGATTTGGCGATATATAAGAGATGTTGGCATCGGGAACAAGACAGAGGAACCCACGAGGCAGCCACAAGATAGGGGGCGTGCCCTAGGGGGGTGCCCCCCACCCTTGTGGTGGCCTCGGGACTCTTCTCCGGTATCTTTCCATTCCCGTAATTTTTATATTTTCCAAAAATAATCCCCGTAAATTTTCAAGTCAATTGGACTCCGTTTGATATTTCTTTTTCGTAAAACTTAAAAATAAGGAAAAAAATCAGAAACTGACACTGGGCTCTAGGTTAACAAGTTAGTCCTAAAAATAATATGAAATAGCATATAAATGCATATAAAACATCCCAGATGGATAATATAATAGCATGGAATAATCAAAAATTATAGATACGTTGGAGACGTATAATGGTGCCTTAGCGACGGCGGGGCCAACATGGCCGGCGACGAGATCTGCCGGAGGGAATTGCGAGTGCGCGACATCCACGGTGATGGGGGAGGGCTGGGAGGCTTCCATGGCGGCGAAGAATGGCTGGGGAAAATGGGCCGGAGCGGGCGGAGGCCGGGCAATGGCGGTTAAGGGGGTGGGAAGCGGGAACGGCCGCGCGGAAATTTCCCTAGCGCCAAAACTCGCTGCGGATAGGGGGCTAGCTCGGGTCGGCCTCCCACCCCATGAATCTAAAGGTTGAGGGTGAACTTTTGTCGCTCCCCGCAAAAAAAGTTATGGGTCCGACTGAAGGTGTCCTGGACTACGGGGTACTCACCATGTCGTCTCCCGATCAGTTGGATTGGGCAGAGGACCCCCATGGTCGTTTACTCATAGGCCAGTTCGGACAGCCGAAGTATACAGAAGGAAAATTCTACAAGACTTGGTGATCAAGACAAGGACTCCTGCCCACCGGTGTATTCGGCTAGGACTCTTGTTATCCTAGGCCTCTGGTACATTATATAAACCGAGGTTAGGCTAGTTGATAGATCATTATGACATTACTCATCATACCTCTAGGGCTTAGACCACAACATATGATCTCGAAGTAGATCAACTCTTGTAACACCTATACTCATTAAAGTCAAGCAAGCAGCTGTAGGGTATTATCTCATTAAGAGAGCCCGAAGCTGGGTAAAGTCCCGTGTTCATGTTACCATCGATCCTAAGACGCACAGCTTGGGACCCCCTACCCGAGATCTGCCGGTTTTGACACCGACAATGGTGCTTTCATTGAGAGTTCCGCTGTGTGATCTGCAAAGGATCAAAGACTCGACTGCAGATCAACTGCGACGTCGGCTTCTTTGTCACCAGCTCGACTGGTCACCTTGGCTTGACCGAGGACTGCGCCCTACCTCCGATCGTCAGGTTTAGATGAGGGCCTTCATCAACATCAACTTCGATCTCTATCAAGATCATGGAGGAATCATCCATGGAGCTTGGGGGCTCAACGTCAACATTACCCTCGGGCGACTCTGCTGTTTTTCTGGACAGCGAACTTGTATCCGCCGCCACTAATTCCTCGAGTGTCGTTTTAAACGATTGCTTTAGTGGAATTGTGCGGAACTGAGTCTAAACAACCCTGGAAAATTTCAACGAGTTCCGATGGAGAAATCTCGTGCAATCTACGATATACCGGAGACCTGTTGAATCTGGGCGGGAATCCGGATGAGTTTGGAGCGTGGTGTCCAGCATCTAGCTCAGATGTCCTTTGGAAGATCCAACCGTTGATCTGCTGCGGAATTCCTATATCTACCACCTGCAAAAATTTCAGCTTGATCCAACCGTCCAAACTCTGGTAATCTTCCGATTAGTGCATCACTATTCGGATCTGTTTTCTGCGCGAAAACGAATCTGACCCGAGTTCATCTTCTTTATGAACGGGATTTCGGACAGCCTTTTTGAAGTAAGTTTTTGTATGGGGTATTGTGTTTTATTCTCAAACACATCCCACTAATATTAAAAAGTATTTTTCCAATATGATCTTCGTCATCGTGCCGGTGTCAAACCAGCCCGACAACATCGCTCCACGGCGGCCGACCTGCGCTAGACACCTCATCGCTTTGTTGAGCCGAGATCAACTTCTTCGGATCATCATCTCGGCAAGCCGAATAATAGTTCGGCATTGCGAAGGATAAATCGTCGCCAATATCGCCGCCCCACGAATTACACGGAGCGGGCGGACTGGCATTGCCGCACGGTCACTTCACCAAGCCAGACCGCGTCACAAGTTGCGACCTGCATTGGCATGGCCGAACTGTTGCTTCATCGAGTCGATGTCCATTACGCCGAACTGCTTCAACACCTCGGCTGACATGACAGCTGCAACATCTGCTCTCCGATCTGCTCTGTCTCCTCTCTGGACTGGGGCCATCGTCATCCCTTCATCGACTTACTTCGAAGACTTCGGCGTCACCGACCGACCAGCTTCATCACATTTAGCTGGACCACGGGCTTTGCATTGGCGAGCCAACCTTTGCCAGCATCGCCATGCGCTTCGCTTCATCACCCATCAGACAATGGGAGTGCGGACCGAGTCCCAATTTTGGGAGTAACCTTTCTTCGGACCGCTACAACAAATAAACCAGGTGCTATTAATCCTAGCAATTTTTGCTTGTTTGGGTTTTATTTTTCCCAAGGAATTATTACTCTTCTTTGTTCCATCATATATACACATGTCTATCAAATGGTGGCCGCATTAACAACGGGCGCGTGGTGGTTCGGTCAGTTTCTGTACATAGTTCGGCGAACGTCATATCTGGAACTCGGACCAACCTGCCAATTCGGGCTTCGTCACGCCTTGCCTGCGTCACGCTGACGCCCTGCATCGACATTGGCTTCGGCGCTAGGCCACATCTCTTTAAATAAATTATTTTTGCGTAAAGCAATTATGCAAGGATTATATATATATATATATATATATATATATATATATATATATATATATATATATAATTGTTATTTGGACCGCATTGTTTTATGTGTGCAGGTAATCGATTTTGACTGCGTTACACGACCACTACTCCGGAGTGCCGAACTCTTTGCTCGGACACCTCAGGCTTGGGGGCTGGGACCTCGGCCATGCCGAGGACTGCAAACCTTATCGGATCTATCACAGATCGATGGGCGTCTATGTCCTGCCACAAGCCCGAATCGTGTCATCAACACCAAGCACATTAACCAGCTAAGTCGCTTTCATGCTCAAAGACTTTCTATTTTAAATTTTGTTCGGTTCAACCAAGCATTATACTTTTTGGCTAGAAGTTGTTTTTGACAAAATTCCTTGTCATAACTTCGTTTGTGGCACACAAATTTAAATACCTCGTTTACTTGGGGGGTTCCTTTATGAAGCCTTTCCTTTGCATATGATTATACTTGTACGTCTTCGTTCCTTGTTCGTGTATTACGCCATAATATGCACCATATTGACTTAAGTGTTCCGCAAGCTAGGTTGCCTTGCTCCTGTGCTTACCCCTACATTCCCGATTGTTCGGCTACGGAGTAAAGGGAGCACCTCTGCGATTGACACGACCGGGTCATCCGAGTTCGGACCTCAGATTGGGTGAAGCCGAAAGCTAGTGCTCTTATTGCTTTCAATCATGGTCGGCACACAACGGAACTCATGAGTACAAAAACTCTATTGCACAAGTCTCATAGTAACAATGAGCAACCGGAAAAAGGTATCGGTGGAGGTACTATTTTCTTCGAAGGTGCTTCTTACACTTCGTTAGTAATATAGCATAAGTTCCCTGAGCGCGCTTTGTCTGTTACAGCCTTATGGTCTGATTACTTGGTTATCGGAAATACTGTCGATATTCTCGACGGGTGGAGTACATAACAATTTTAGGTCCTTAACCGAAGAGGGAGAAGCCAACGGTCGGCTAAGACGCGTTCAAAGTTCGGGTGAACACAGATAAGATATAAGTACTTCGGTACATACAATCATTATACATAAAATTCTTTTACCCAAGTCACTTGGGGGCTCTTAAAATTTATACGAGCCATTTTATAATAAGTGTGTTTTCTTCTTGGTCATTGCAAAGTCTTTTTCTACCGCTCCTTTTTTGACTCGAGTGTATGGTCAATAGCCAGATAGCCAGTCTTCTCTCTAAAAGCTGCTCGAGTTTAGTTAGCTAAACTGGCCTCGGAGAAGTACTCCGCCTTTGGGATAAGGAGCTTGAAGCCGTAGGCTGACCATGTTAAAGCACGACAAAAGCACAATTTTTTTCCAATTTTCGGATTGGCACCGAACACTTAATCTTGTTCGGACGTCAAGTTTTTACTGACGTTTTTTGGTTTTCCAAGCTTATGGCACTTTTAAACTATTTGTGTGTTTTCAGCACAAGTCTCGTAGTGCAATGCCGGACTCCTTTAGGGATTCGGCAAAAACATTCTCGGATATTGCTATATATGCATCAGTTTCAAATTGTGTCTTCGGTCAATAGTTGGGTTTCCCGGCTCCTGTGCTTGCCTCCTACATTCCGCTTTGTTCGGCTAGGTGTGCAAAGGGAGAACCACTGTAATTGTGCTTTCAGCTCGCATGGTTAAGCACCTCAGTGGAGAAAGCCGAAAACTGACTGTCACAATAAGCGTAAACTGGTCAGCGATCCGATAACTATGTTAAATGACGAGCCGTTCATAACATTGGCCGAAGTGTTTATGGCTTGACCTCGGCTGTCGCCGAACACTAACCGGGGGCTCATATCTAGCTTCCCCCATTTAAAGCTCCTATGACTAAGTGAAAATTATAAAGCCCGCATATCTGATTGCCTCATTTTCGCTAACACAACCGCCTTTGGGCACCGAGACGTCGGCTAAGGGTTGTCTTGTTATTGCGGAAACACCATGTGTAGTATCTACAAAGGGGTAGAAGCCGACGATGGGCCACTTTCAACTGACAAACGGTCGCAACGGAGTCAAAATAAACTTATCATCGGCATTTGTATTTAATATACAAGGGCCGCCTTCCGTAATCATCGTTATAAAGCCATAAATATGCATCAATTTGACTTAAGATTTTGGCCAAGCTGGGTTGCCTGGCTCCTGTGCTTACCCCTACATTCCTGATTGTTCAACTAGGTGGTAAAGGGAGCACCTCTGTGATTGTTACTACCGTGTCCTCTGAGTAAGTACCTCAGAGTGGGTGAAGCCGAAAGCTAGCAATGTTACAGGATCACATTGGTCGGCAACGACGGAAGTGAAAATTTTGGTTCATTAATAACATAGAGTTCGGAAACTTTCCCCAAACTAAATCCTCAATAATTTCCTCCCACATTGACCGGAGGTGAGGTTTCATGATCATGATAAGCATGACGACCCAAAGAAAGGAACCGATAGGGGGACTATTTTCTTTGGAAGATGTTTCTTACGTTACAACGTAATATAACATATCTCTCCGTATACCTTTGTTTATAAAACTGTATGGCCGGATTGCCTTGTTTTCAATAAATCTTTGCTCTTGTAACGGCTTTATAAAGTAGGAAAACACTCCTCGGCTACTGGCCGAAGAGGTTGCAGCCGATGGTCGGTCAACAAAGTTTTGTACAATGCGGATCTGAGCATTAATGATGTAAGGTACTTGGATACATAGATTCATTACACATAATTTATGATTTTACTATGGATATCGATCCTTAATTCGGCCACTCGTGCCCGCAATAAGGCTCGGGGGCTACTGGGCTTCGAGCTTATCATTTACTAATATTAAAGTGGTAAATCGATCCCCTGATCTGGTGTTGCCACCCGACCAGTGTCTCAGGGGCTACTGCATTGCCTATTCAATGCGGAAAATTCAAAGTGCTCAGTGTTCAGCTTGACCGAACTATGCGCAAACGCTTCTTCGGACAACAATAGGTACCATATGGACCTATCCGGCATCAAGCTAATATATTACGGCAACTTCTCAAGACCCTCTCTTAAGAGCCCGATCGCCGATCTCTATTATCTCTAATATATTACACTGCGTTTCTATTCCTATGTATGCTACCGAGCTAGGAGTTGATCCTCAGGATGATTTCGTGCATCGACCTGAGTCTCAGGGGCTACTAGGATCAGCGGTTTCATGTTTTCCTTTAGGTGCATCTCAGGTTTTAGACCGACACACGCACCTTGAGGGCTACTAGCTATATATCTCGGCAGAGAATAAATTGCACCAATCAAAAAATCAGTCCGCAGTCAGGGGTGATGCACCACCTCGGAAGCAGTCTGGCATAAAGCTCGGGCGCGAGTGGCTGGCTCCATAGAGGGCATTTCTGGCATTAAGCTCGGCTAAACTCCTTCATCTTTTTTGAACCAAGGTGATCTGTGACACCTCAAATAAAGTCCGGCGATGGAGTTCAGATACAGTCTGGCATTGGTGCTCGGCTGCAAAAGATAACTCGAATACAGTCCGGCGTTGGAGCTCGGACACGAGAGGACACCGCCGCCTGGGAACAACTTCGAACACGAGGTGGGCGTAAAAATAACAATGCATTGATAAAAGCCGATAACTTAAAGGGGCTCCTTGGATACCCGACATGTAAACTCTTCAGATTTACTTCGGCAATCCTCAAGATGGAAGATAAGAAGATTTGTTGAACCAGTTTTAAAGAGCGGTGACCGAAGATGAAGAACAGTTTGGAAGAATCGAGGAGCGTTCCCAACTTGAAGACCGGTTCAGGGGGCTACTGACGGTGTCCTGGACTACGGGCTACTCACCACGTC
The DNA here is from genome assembly GCF_002162155.2 of Triticum dicoccoides. Lineage (NCBI taxonomy): Eukaryota > Viridiplantae > Streptophyta > Magnoliopsida > Poales > Poaceae > Triticum > Triticum dicoccoides. Next base: position 640,289,996 of record NC_041387.1, read on the forward strand.
GTCTTCCGATCAGTTTGATTGGGTCGAGGACCCCCATGGCCGTTTACTCATGGGCTAGTTCGGACAGCCGAAGTATACACAAGGAAGATTCTATAAGACTTGGTGATCAAGACAAGGACTCCTCCACACCGGCGTATTCGGCTAGGACGCTTGTTATCCTAGGCCTCTGGTACATTATATAAACCGAGGTTAGGCTAGTCGATAGATCATTATGACATTACTCATCATACCTCTAGGGCTTAGACCACAACATATGATCTCGGTGTAGATCAACTCTTATAACCCCTATACTCATTAAAGTCAATCAAGCAGCATGTAGGGTATTATCTCATCAAGAGAGCCCGAAGATAGGTAAAATCCTATGTTGATATTACCATCAATCCTAAGACGCACAGTTTGGGACCCCCTACCCGAAATCTGCCGGTTTTGACACCGACACCGACGCGTTGGTGGGGTCGGGTAGCATTTTTCACGTAGACATATTTGACAGTTATTTTGCGGATCGGGGCATTATACGGGGTCTACCAGAGATGCTCTGAGGACCCATCCATTCCAATCTCATATCCTTCCTTGTTATTCCCTGGATAAGAAGGTGAAAATCCGTAAAATCCGAAGGGTTCTGAGAACAACCCGAGGCGTCCCTGGTCACGCTCCAAGCGAATCGGGCGATGATGCATCGGAATAGAAAGTGGTCACAAGTTCCAACATCGCGACAACAAGCTCATTTGCCGATCCCCACTAGGGATTCGGTTTCTTGCCGCTCGCCCAAGAATTCTTTTAATCTTTGCCGGCAGCCTAGCCTTTCACTCCTGTAAATAAATAGTATTGTACGTCTCTAGAGAAAAGTAGTAAAAAGAGGTATATGTATGTCGTTTGGATGATGACATTGATGCTTCTCATCCGGACGTCCTCAGAACACCTGCCGGTCCATTCAAAACACACTGTGCCAGAGTAACACCGCGTACCGTGTCAGGAAAGGTCTCGCGTTCTACTATAATCGAGTACGAGTGCCGAGCGCCGAGTGGTAGAAGCAGTACGATCGAGTGACCGGCCGGAGAGCGCGCGCGCCACCTCGCCTCACCTGGCCTGCACCCACAACAATGCAATGTTTCCATTTGAGCAATTAAATGGAAGCAGGGACGCCCGCTGAGAAAAAAGCAACACGGAGCAGGATTCCTCCGGCCCCGGGCGTTCACTGTGGAGCACTGGAGCTACCGCGGGGCCAACAGATATGATCGCACGCACACGCGGCACCGTCGGTCCGTGCAAACCGGAGGCGGCCTGGCCGGCCGGATCCACGGCACTGCGCGCTGTCTGCCCGCAGGTAGGGGACGACGCCAATTCAACCTACATACGTACTACGTGCATGGTACGTGTTTTAGTGTTAATAATTTGCGGTTGTACCGGCGGCCCGACGATGACATGCCTGCGGCCGCGTGCAGCGCGCACGGTCCTCTTACGTAATTTCTAGCCGCTGCTGCCGCCGGGGCTATGTTCATCATGGTAGGGTAGCGCGTAGCCGAAAAGCTACTGCTGCTTCCGCAGGCGTCGTGCCGTATGATCGTATCGCGCACTTCAAATCGGGGTGCTGATGCCGGACAGCCAGAGGTTCAATTCCTACTGCTACAAGGTCCATTTACTGATTTACAGCATTGTTTGTAGCATCGGCTCGTTCTTTTTTTTTCCCTGGCGATGTACTCTGATGCTACTGCTTGAGTATCATGGCCAGGGCACTCGTCGCGCATGGGCATGACCCGTTCATGATGGCAATCTCGTATCGCGGGATTCAAACCGGGTCGCGTACGCGGCGACGAGGGGTTCAGTTATGTGCAGCCAGAACACTGCTTCAAGTCTTGTTGATCTGTTTTCTTGCTCCCCACGATCCTGGGCTCTGTCTACGACTCATCCTTGTAGCTAGGCTGATGCTGTGGTGCACTTCTCGTAGCACATCCACTGTTTGTTTCAGCGGCGCATGAAAATGTTTTCATCAAAACCGTGTACCCGGCCTATTTTTCTCCAGCTTCGTCCTCACCACCGGTGCGCAAACAGTGGGTTTTGTGGTGGCCGGGTTGACACTAGCTACTGCGGAACACGCTACCAGTAGCGGCCAACGTATCACCCGTCACATGTAATACAACTAGCAGTGGTGGGGTCCATAAGCACCCGCTAATGATAAAGTACACTATCAGTAGTGTGCTGAACGAGTCACCCGCCATTGATAGCCTCACCCAGGTCACTTTAAAAGGATGCCGCCACGCCAATGATTTTTGCTGTCATGGTAGCGTTTTTTGATGCCACGCCAGTGTTTTGCACATTACATTATATCAATAGTTGTATATGTACTTCGTTACATATATAACTTGATGTCAACATTCAATCATGCATCCATATGTAAAACTAGCGTACGTGCATCGCATTACATTGATATTAATTAGTTCATTGAGTACCGTGAAGGCCGATACAACCAGGACCTACACACCTCCTGATGATGTTATGTATCTAGGGTAGGGTCATGGACCTATCTAGGATACCATACCCAAGGACATCCTCAGATGAAGCTATCTTCCAGTCGACCAAGAGGGACTCCACTCGACCGGCTAGAAGACACTCGACCATGAAGACTCACTCGACCATCAGGAGTTTAGGATCTACTCTGTATCCAAACGGTCTGTAATTAAGTAATCTTAATGGTCATGATAACACTTTACATAGGGCGTTATCAGTAACGCCCAGTCTTAATGTACTTTAACCCTCCGCTACGTGGGTTGGCTGGGGTCCTGGCGTCATCTATATAAGCCACCCCCCTCCACTGGTAGAAGGGTTCGGACCCTTGTAACTCATATACACATAAACCAGTCGACCGCCTCCGGGCTCCGAGACGTAGGGCTATTACTTCCTCAGAGAAGGGCCTGGACTCGTTAAACACTCGTGTGTACAACTACTCCATAGCTAGGATCTTGCCTCTCCATTCCTAACCCCCATTCTACTGTCAGACTTAGAACCACGACAGTTGGCGCCCACCGTGGGGCAGGTGTCTTAGCGACTTTTTGGAGAAGTTGCAATTTGTCTGATTGCCTTCATCGTGGTTTTCGGCGGAGCTCTGGTCGAGGGCCGCGAGATCCGTCTCGGTGCGCTTGCTTTCATCACCGACGACTCCGCTTGGCTCCAGGAGGCACCACTCGACATCGACGCGCTCCCCGTCCGCGGGGCGACACACTTTCGGGCGTGTGTCCGCGGCGTCCTGCTGCGGCAGCCGTCGACCCCATACCTGTCGACTCCTGTGCCGTCCTCCCTCCCTGTCTCCCGCCAGCGCAAGCGCTCCGGTCGGTCGAGGCTCCAGCGATGGGTGAGACACGCAGTGGCTCGCCAATCGGCCACCACCCAAGTCGCGACAATTGAGCCCGATGAATCTCTCTACGGCCTGTTCGACCTGTCGACTGGCTCCGTAGAGACTGCATCCGAGTGCGATAGCAGTGATCCAGCGGCGGAGGTCCTGATGGTCAACGGGCCTCGTAGTCCTCCCGGTTTCCCCCGCAACGACGGGATGGACGACGGGGGCGACCCCTCTCAGGCCCACGAAGAGTATCAGCCCGAGCCACTCACTTCTCAGCAGAGGGAAGAACTTCGCCGCCGGAACATGGATGCCCTGCATACTCCCATTGCAGGAGAAACTCCTGAGGCTCGTGCCCTGGAAGAGGCGCGTTTGGCCAATTTGGCTGAACGCACTCGACTGGAGAACCTCCAGCGAGCACTCGACGAGCGTGCGCGTCAACGAGTACCCGACTCCAGCCGACGTCAGCTCTTTCCGCAAGCGACTCAGGTATATCGAACCCTGATTCAGAATTTGGCAGCTGCAGCCCGTATAGCGGAGTCAATTCAGCCCTCTCAGTCGGAGGCTGGAAGAGGCTTGATGCAGATCAGAGATTTGCTCCGGGCGGCAGGAGATCAGAATTCAGTTGTGTCACAGTCGCGCAACAGGATTCACAGTCGATCCGTCGATGCGAATACTATTCAGTCGGCTCACAATCCAAGGTCGCCTCCGAGGCGCGCGGGACGTGAAGGCCGGCAGGACCACTATGATGATCGATTTGATCGTGATGACAGACATTGAGTGCCCACTCCTCCCCCGAGAAGTGGGTCTAACGCCCATCGGCAGCAAGATGACAGACGCTAGCTCAGTGTTGGGCGGAGAGCTCCAGTCGACCCCAGAGAGCCAGGCTTTGACGCGAGATCCATCATCGTGCAAGGTTTGGTCGACCGGAACAGAGCCCATAGAGGTGGCCATGACAGAGATGTGCCCACAAGCAGCCGAGTCCACGTTTCAGGTCCAGAATGCTTTAGCAGAGCCATCAGAGCCGCAGTGATACCCCCCAATTTCAGGTTGGCGACTGGAGTGAGTAAGTTCACCGGAGAGTCTAAGCCTGAAATTTGGCTTGAAGACTACCGAGTGGCTGTTCAGATTGGTGGCGGTAATGATGAGGTGGCCATGAAGCATTTGCCACTTATGCTAGAGGGTTCGGCTAGGGCGTGGTTGAATCAGTTAGCTCCTAGCAGCATTTACACCTGGGAAGATCTTTCCCGAGTGTTCGTGAGGACGTTCGAGGGAACTTGCAAGCGACCAGCCGGACTGACAGAGCTGCAAGTTTGCGTACAAAAGTCGAGTGAAACTCTGAGAGATTACATCCAGAGATGGATCACTTTGCATCATACTATAGAGAATGTGTCAGACCATCAAGCGGTCTGCGCCTTCAAGGATGCTGTCAAGAACAGAGAGTTAAGCCTGAAGTTTGGTCGAACTGGAGATATGACCCTGAGTCGGATGATGGAAATAGCCACCAAGTACGCCAATGGCGAAGAAGAGGACCGACTCCGGAGTGGCAAGTACAAGCCGAGTCAGTCGGAGAAAGGAAACTCCAGTCGGAAGCAGAAGCGGAAGGCCGAGCCAGCTGCTCCTGGAGAGGCTCTGGCCGTGACTCAAGGCAAATTCAAAGGAAAGCCCAAAGGATCTTGGAACCCCAAGAAGGTAAAAGATAAGGAAGGTAACGACGTGATGGATCTACCGTGTCATATCCACACGAAGAAAGACGAAGAGGGTAACTTCATCTACCCAAAGCATACCACTCGCCAGTGCCGACTCTTAATCCAGCAGTTTCAAGGAAAACAGCCGAAGGACAAAGAGAAGGAGTCGGACAAGGCTGAGGACAAGGAGGACAGTGATGGAGAATACCCTCATTTCAACTCCACTCTGATGATTTTTGCTGATGTAGAGAGCAAAAGTCGACTGAAAGTGATCAACCGTGAGGTCAATATGGTCGCCCCGGCGACACCAAGCTATCTGAGATGGTCGCGAACTCCCATCATTTTCGACCAGTCTGATCACCCCACTCACATTGCCACCCCTGGGAGGCAAGCGCTGGTGGTTGACCCAGTCGTCGAAGCCACTCGACTGATGAAGGTACTGATGGATGGCGGCAGTGGATTGAATATACTGTATGCAGAGACGCTCAAGGAAATGGGCATTCCGATGTCCAGGCTCAGTTCCAGCAACATGAGTTTTCACGGAGTCATCCCTGGAAAGAAGGCTGAATCACTCGGCCAAATAGCTCTGGATGTAGTGTTCGGCGACTCGAAGCATTTCCGCAAAGAGAAGCTGACATTTGAAGTCGTGGATTTCGAAGCGCCTACCACGCTATTTTGGGAAGACCAGCCTATGCCCGCTTCATGGCTCGACCATGTTATGTGTACCTCAAATTAAAGATGCCTGGCCCCAAAGGCGTGATCACTATCACTGGCAACCGGAAGAAGGCAGAAGAGTGTTTCCAGAAAGGCTCAAAGATTGTGGATGACCAGATAACAGTTGTAGAGCTGGAGGAATACAAGAAGAATGCAGATCCGAGTGATTTGTTGCGAGCCAAGAAGCCCGCCACAGAGTCAGCATTTCAGTCATCTGGGGAGACGAAGCCAGTTCATATCCATCCGACTGACCCCAATGCAGCTCCGACCCATATTTCCACAACACTCGACTCTAAATAGGAAGAAGCGCTCATCCAGTTCCTCCGTGAGAACTGGGACATCTTTGCATGCAAGCCAGCTGACATGCCGGGTGTTCCCAGGGTGCTGGCTGAGCATCGCCTTAGAGTCGACTCAAAAACGAAACCTGTTAAAGAACATCTTCGACGGTCCGCCGTTCAGAAGAAAAAGCCATTGGCGAGGAGGCAGCTCGACTCCTTGCAGCAGAGTTTATCTGAGAGATATACCACTCCGAGTGGCTCGCCAATATCGTCATGGTTCCCAAGAAGGACAACTCACTTCGCATGTGCATTGATTTCAAACATATCAATCGGGCCTGCCCGAAAGATCATTTTCCTCTCCCTCGCATCGACCAAATTGTCGACTCGACCGCAGGGTGCAACAGATTGTCTTTTTTAGACGCTTATTCCGGGTATCACCAGATCCGTCTGTATGGACCTGACGAAATCAAAACAGCTTTCATCACTCCATTTGGGTGCTTCTGCTATATCACCATGCCATTCGGCCTCAAGAATGCCGGAGCCACGTTCATGAGAATGATTCAAAAGTGTTTACTCACTCAAATCAGTCGGAACATGGAAGCGTACATGGATGATATCGTGGTCAAGTTGCGAAAGGGTTCCGACCTATTGACTGACCTAGCTGAAACATTTGCCAATCTCAGAAGGTGTGATATCAAGCTCAATCCATCCAAGTGCACATTCGGAGTACCTGGGAGAAAGTTACTCGGTTTTCTCGTTTCAGAACGAGGAATCGATGCTAACCCAGAGAAAGTTGGCACCATACTCCGAATGAAACGCCCTGTGCGTGTGCACGACGTCCAGAAGCTTACAGGATGCTTGGCCGCTTTAAGTTGATTCATCTCTCGCCTCGGTGAAAAGGCATTGCCCCTTTACCGACTGATGAAGAAGGCAGACAAGTTCGAGTGGACTCCAGAAGCTGATGCAGCGTTTGCCGAGTTAAAAACTCTGCTCGCCACCCAGCCGGTGCTTGCTGCTCCAATCAGCAAAGAGCCTTTGTTGCTTTATATTGCAGCCACAGGACAAGTCGTCAGTACAGTACTTACGGTCGAGCGGGAAGAAGAAGGGAAAGCCTTCAAAGTTCAGCGCCCAGTGTATTATCTCTCTGAAGTTTTGACCCCATCGAAGCAAAGATATCCTCATTATCAGAAGCTCGTATATGGGATCTGCATGACCATGAAGAAGGTTGCTCATTATTTCTCTGATCATGACATTACAGTCGTCAGCGACGCACCATTGTCAGAGATTCTGCACAACAGAGATGCAACTGGTCGAGTGGCTAAGTGGGCGATTGAACTCCTTCCCCTTGATGTCAAATTCGAGGCAAAGAAAGCCATTAAGTCCCAGGCTATAGCAGATTTCCTTGCCGAGTGGATTGAGCAACAACAGCCGACTCCAGTTCACTCGGAGCATTGGACCATGTTCTTTGATGGCTCTAAGATGTTAAATGGTTCTGGCGCTGGGGTTGTTTTGGTTTCCCCCCGAGGAGACAAGCTCAGATATGTGCTCCAGATCCACTTTGATTCCTCCAACAATGAAGCAGAATATGAAGCACTCTTGTATGGGTTGCGCATGGCCATTTCACTCGGCGTCCGTCGTCTTATGGTTTATGGCGACTCAGATTTGATGGTCAATCAGGTGATGAAGGAGTGGGACGTTAGAAGCCCAGCCATGACTGGATACTGCAATGCAGTGAGGAAGCTCGAAAAGAAGTTCGAAGGGTTAGAGCTCCACCACATACCCGACTGAAAAATCAAGCAGCTGACGATCTGGCGAAGATAGGATCCAAGAGAGAAGCCATCCCCAGTGATGTGTTCTTGGAGCATATCCACACTCCGTCAGTCGTAGAAGATCCTTTTACCGGTGAAGCTCCGCAACCTAAGAGTGTTACGGACCCTACTGAGGTTGAAGTCCCAGCAGTGGTCGACCTGATCATGGAAGTTTTAGTGATCACTCCAGATTGGACAGTACCATATATCGCGTATATCTTGAGGAAAGAACTCCCGGAGGACGAAGAAGAGGCTCGACAGATCGTCCGCCGATCTAAGGCCTTTACCGTGATAAGAGGACAGTTGTACAGAGAAAGCGTGACTGGAGTCGGTCAGAAATGCATAACACCGGAGGAAGGTCGAATAATCCTTGATGACATCCACTCGGGGACCTGTGGCCATCATGTGTCCTCTTGGACCATCGTGGCCAAAGCATACCGAGCCGGATTTTATTGGCCAAGAGAGAATGAAATGGCGAAAGAGATAATCGACAAGTGCGAGGGATGTCAATTTTACTCCAATATGTCGCACAAGCCCGCGTCAGCCTTGAAGACTATACCACTCGTCTGGCCCTTTGCAGTGTGGGGTTTGGATATGGTCGGTCCTTTGAGAACAGGCAGAAGCGGTTTTACCCATGTGCTGGTAGCAGTCGACAAGTTCACTAAGTGGATCGAAGCTAAACCCATCAAGAACCTCGATGCCGGTACTGCTGTCAGCTTCATCAGAGAATTGATATTCAGATATGGGGTCCCACACAGCATCATCACTGACAATGGGTCAAACTTCGACTCCAAAGAGTTCAGAGCTTTCTGCACATCTCAAGGCACGCGAGTCGACTATGCTTCAGTCGCTCATCCACAGTCGAATGGACAGGCAGAACGAGCCAACGGTTTGATTCTCAAAGGGTTGAAACCCCGTTTGATGCGTGATCTTAAGCATGCGGCTGGTGCATGGGTCGACGAACTTCCCTCGGTGCTTTGGGGGTTAAGGACCACGCCCAACCGGTCGACTGGAAGAACTCCATTCTTCTTGGTCTACGGAGCTGAAGCAGTCTTGCCAAGCGACCTTCTCCACAATGCTCCCCGGGTCGAGCTCTACACCGAAGCTGAAGCAGAACAAGCGCGGCAGGATGCAGTCGACCTTTTAGAGGAAGAAAGGGAGATGGCTCTGATCAGATCGACCATTTACCAACAAGACTTGCGTCGCTTCCATGCCAAAAACGTGAAGAGTCGAGCCTTCCAGGAAGGAGATCTAGTTCTCCGAGTGGATCAGCAGAAACCACACAAGCTTGCTCCTTCTTGGGAAGGCCCCTTCATCGTCACAAAGGTTCTCCACAATGGAGCATACCGTCTTTACAATGTCGAGCATCAGATCGATGAGCCCCGAGCTTGGAACGCGGAGCTTCTCACTCAAGTATTCACTCGGATGAGTTGTAATAAAAGTACTTCTGTAGTTTATTTATCAAAGACAAGAGCTTTATAATTTCCCCAGTAATCGTTATTTCTTTTGTCCACACAAAACAATCCCCCAGTGGGTGGCTTGGCTGCGAATCCGATTCGCCCAAGTCTGTAAAAAAAATCCTAACCGAGTGGTGAGCCAGTCTCCCACACGAAGGCTTAGCTGCGAAATCCGTTTCGCCTAAGATTAATAAAATCCTACCGAGTGGTAAGCCAGCCTTCCACTCGGAGGCTTAGCTGCAGTCCAAGTACTCGCCTAAGATAAACAAAATCATGTCGAGTGGCGAGCCAGCTTTCCACTCGGAGGCTTAGCTGCAGTCCAAGTACTCGCCTAAGATAAATAAAATCCTATCGAGTGGTAAGCCAGCCTTCCACTCGGAGGCTTAGCTGCAGTCCAAGTACTCGCCTAAGATAAATAAAATCCTACCGAGTGGTAAGCCAGCCTTCCACTCGGAGGCTTAGCTGCAGTCCAAGTACTCGCCTAAGATAAATAAAATGCTACCGAGTGGTAAGCCAGCCTTCCACTCAGAGGCTTAGCTGCAGTCCAAGTACTCGCCTAAGATAAATAAAATCCTACCGAGTGGTAAGCCAGCCTTCCACTCGGAGGCTTAGCTGCAGCATTGCGCTTGCCTAAGTACAAAAACAACATGCGCTCTGCAAGGAGGACGAGGTGCAGGTCGACTGCTACCCTCTCCTTCCGAGCTATGCCACAAATACAACATGCGCTCTGCAAGGAGGACGAGGTACAGGTCGACTGCTACCCTCTCCTTCCGAGCTACGCCACAAATACAACATGCGCTTTGCAAGAAGGACGAGGTACAGGTCGACTGCTACCCTCTCCTTCCGAGCTACGCCACCAATACAAAATCCTACCGAATGGAGAGCAGACCTCCCACTCGGGGGCTTAGCTGCAGCCCAGTGCTCGCCTAAGTATCTGAAATCTTACCGAGTGGAGAGCAGACCTCCCACTCGGGGGCTTAGCTGCAGCCCAGTGCTCGCCTAAGTTTTTAGAAATCCTACCGAGTGGAGAGCAGACCTCCCACTCGGGGGCTTAGCTGCAGTCCAGTGCTCGCCTAAGTTTTTAGAAATCCTACCGAGTGGAGAGCAGACCTCTCACTCGGGGGCTTAGTTGCAGCCCAGTGCTCGCCTAAGTTTTTGAAAATCCTACCGAGTGGAGAGCAAACCTCTCACTCGGGGGCTTAGCTGCAGCACAATGCTCGCCTAAGTGTATTGGGGAACAAGTCGATTGCAATGAGCGCTTCGCTTTAACCTGCAAAAGATACCCCAAACCAAATGCAAACATATTCAACGTTGAATCCAAGTTCTGATAACACCTAACGGAACCAAAAGTGCTCAGGCGCTAGGCTTGTTAAGGTTTGTCGGTTACAAAACTCACTCGGCATACCGAGGCAAATTTAAAGTATCAAGCTCAGAAGTTTTTTACCCCTCCTGTGGAGGGCTGGAAGGTGCAGAAACTCGTCCAGATCAATTCCATCTGCAATCCGAGTGGCAGCAGCAATGAAGGTCTCCATGAAAGATCTGAAATTGTGCTTCTTGGTATTAGCCACCCTAAGAGCCACCAGCTTGTCCTCTCGTGCATCCTTGTAGTGAACGCGGACCAGAGACAGAGCAACATCCGCACCGCACCTGGCCGAAGACTTCTTCCACTCCTGCACTCGACTTGGGACCTCGTTCAGTCGAGTCATCAGAGACTTGAGGTCGTTCTGGAGTGTCTCCCTTGGCCAGAGTGTTGTGTCGATGCAAGAAGTTGCGACCTTCAGCCTTGCGAGATAGTCGATGACAGCAGCAACACGAGATTCAAGCCGGAGCACATTCATGGTGACTTCATCTTTCATTGGAGAGTTGATGGGGTCCAGGTTTACTTCCAGTCGACCAGTCTCCTCTTCAAAGTTCTGGCAAAATTCTGCAAGCACAACCACCGAGTCAAGACAACAGTCGGAGGTTACAGTTAAAATATTTGTTTGATACAAAAAATTACCTTCAAGCATGAGGAACAACTTCTTGGCGAGTCCACCCAGATAAGCCTCCAGATCGTTCTTCTTTCTCATCAACTCACTGGCCTTGTCATTCAAGGTGGTCTTGTCGCTTTTCAGTCGACTGACCTCCTGGTTGGCAGCATCAAGAGCAGCTTTCAGATTGGTGTTTTCTTCTTCAAGCTTGGTCACTGAAGCCAGCTTCTCATCTGCAAGCTTGGTCTTCTCTAAAGCAGTTTTTTGCATCTCAGCCAAGTCAAGTTCTTGCTTCTTCGGAGCATCCCTCACTTTGCCTACAAAGTTACAGCGAGATTAGATTCGGAAACAAGTGAGAGGCAAAGGCAGTCGTCAAAGGCCTCACCAAGCATACCTTTAGCTTCCTCCTTCGCCTTCGTCAAGTTCTCTTGGGCCAGTTTCAGATCGAGCTCGAGCTGGATGTGTTTGTTCTCCAACTCAGTATAACGAGCCGCAAGGTCACATGATTTCTACGAAGAACCAATCGACAGATGTCAAAGACAATTCACTTCCGAGTGAGTAAGGAAAAATCATAGCGTTTCTAAGACTACGGCCGAATACAAACATTCGACCATAGTCTCGGGGACTACACCCAGTGGGTGCACTCAGCGTGCCCCCACTAGAGTCGACCAGTCGACCAAAAAAAACGGGAGATGTTCTTCAGACTATAGTCGACTGCCAGCAGTCGACCACAGTCTCGGGGACTACACCTAGTGGGTGCACTCAGCGTGCCCCCACCGGTCTATGAATTTATTCGACCTAGTCGAGTAAGGAAAAAACTTAAGACATAAAGCCTATGGTCGACTGCCAGTAGTCGACCATAGCCTTGGGGACTACACCCAGTGGGTGCACTCAGTGTGCCCCCACTAATCCGGAATTTCAATCGACACACCCAGTGGGTGTAGGACAAACTCTAAGAATTTCAGAAGGAAGAATTTTCAGATATCATATCCTAACAGAACAGGCAGTGACCGACTGACCTGAACATTACTCTGAAGAGCCGAACTGGCGTCATAGGCTGTCTGGCTGGCTTCTCGTATTGCCTTCACTTGCTCCATCATGACCCCCGCTTGGCGTATTGCTTCTTTGGCAGCACTAGCTTGGTCTTCTGGAACGGGGTAGGTTGAGAAAAGCAAGGGTTGAGCAGCACTCGACGACGAAGGGCGAGCACTCGTCAATGGCACCGCAAAGGTTACGGTAGGCCGAGTGACATTGTCTCCCTCCACGACCAACGTCTCGGGTGCTGGCACATCCTGAGTCGCCTGGCCAGCAGACGCTTTCTTGCTCCTCCTCTGCCTTGGTGGTTCCTCGTCGTCGTCGGGAAGGTCAATAACAATGTTAGATGAAGCTGCAGAAAGAATCAAAATTAGAGACAATAAGTCAGTCGACTGAGAACGGCATCACAAGAGTCATACCAGGTTTTGAGGTAGCAGCATCCTCCATCTCGTGGTCTTCAGCCCTGGCCGAAGTATCAGAAGTAGCAGCATTGCAGTTCCAGAAGTCAGTCGATTGGCCCATGAGTCGACCAAGAACAAGTTCATGAAATGGGGAAAACTCAAGACTACCATTACCCTGAGATAGTGGGGATCACCATCTTCATCTTCGGCAAGACCTTCACAGCTTTCGACGGTGCCACTCGAGAGTGCTTCGGAGCCTTCTCAGTCGGCGCCGGAGAAGTAGTCCGAGGGCGCTTGGTCGACTGTGTAGCGGTTGCGACCCCCTTACCACGCTCAGTCGCGGGATCATGGACAAGTTTCGAGCGTCTTTCCGAGCGGGGAGGTGCAACTTCCTCCTCCTCCTCCTCCTCTCCCTCCTCATCAGAGTCATCACCCTCATCATCGTCGTCAGCATCCGAATCCCACTCCTCTGGGCTTTCGCCCCCACTTCCTTCCTCCTCTTCAATCGGCGTCTGCGCTCCATTGGGCATCGAGTATAACTCTGTGGTGGCCTGTCAGACAACAAAGCAAAATAAGGATCAATCGACCAATTTGTGGCAAAACAGAATGGATAAAGAAAGATTAAACTCGGAGATAAGTGGTCATACTGAGTCCGGTGTATAGGTACAGTCGAGTGGCGGGATCCTCCTAGCCCCTCGAGGGTTGTCCTTGTTCCCTGTGATGGCAGCCACCCACCTCTCCAGCGTGGCGTCATCGACCGCTTCTGGATGGACCCGAGTGGTATCTTCGGTACCGCAGTACAGCCACATCGGGTGGCCTCGGTACTGAAGCGGTTGGATGAGCCGCCTAAGGAAGACTTCCAGAAGATCCATGCCCGTCACTCCGTCCCGAACGAGTTGGACTACGCGCTCCATCAACATTTTTACCTGGGCTTTCTCCTCAGGAAGCACCTTCAGAGAAGAGGGTTTGTCCACTCGGTCCATGGAGAACGGAGGGAGACCAGTCGACTGCCCCGGCGTCAGCTCGTCTTGGCAGTAGAACCAAGTCGACTGCCACCCTCTGACCGACTCAGGAAGGGTCATGGCCGGGAAAGTGCTCTTATTCCTCATCCGAATCCCAAGACCCCCGCACATCTGAATGACCTTGGTCCTCTCATCGTCCGGACTCGCCTTTTTCACCGTCTGTGAGCGACAGGTGAATATGTGCTTGAAGAGACCCAGTGCGGTCGACAATCCAGGAATTTCTCGCACATGGACACGAAAGCAGCAAGATGGGCGATAGAATTGGGAGTGAAATGGTGGAGTTGCGCCCCAAAAAAGTTCAGAAATCCTCGGAAGAAAACACTCGGCGGCAAAGAGAATCCACGATCTATGTGAGTGGCCAGGAGAACACACTCACCCTCCTGCGGCTGCGGTTGACACTTGGTCCCCGGAAGCCTTGCTGACCCGTGGGGGATCAGACCATCGTTGGCCAGGTTGTTGAGATCCTTCTCGGTGATGGTCGAGCGGATCCAATCCCCTTGGACCCAACCTTTCGGCAGGCGGGACCTTGACGAAGATCCACCCCGACTGGACGCTCTCCCCTTCGCTTTCCCCGCCGCCGTCGCCTTCTTCGCGCGCTCCAAGGCCGCCGTCTTCTTCTTCACCATTGTCGCCGGCAAAGCGCGCGAGGAGTGGATAAGCAGAGGCGAGAGCGGGCGCAGCGGGCGGAGGCAAAGAGGGCGTCGAGAAGAATGGGAAGGCACTGTTCAAAAAACCCTCGCCCGGCGCTTTATATAAGGACACTCCGAGTGGCTGACGAGTAGGCCCGGGCACTCCTGTCACATCCCGAAACAGCCGCGCACGCACGATACGTGGCGAAAAAGGCGGCGCAGAAATCGAGGCGTCTGCGCCTTATCCCTTCCGAGTACCGCGGTCCGCCCAGTTTCGCGCGCTTCCCAAAATTCGGATCCCGCAAAATCCGCTAACGGCAGATCAATCTGTCAGACGATATCTTTCCTACGATCCGTCGCTCGGAAGTTCTCTGAAGTTCAAAAGTTCACTCGACAGAAGACAAGAATGAATCAAGGCGACTGAAGTAAAAGTTGAAGCCAACGCCGAAAGAGAAATCGCCGATCCAGGATACGACATAATCAAAGCACGGGAGATAGGTCGGAGAAAATCATCATCTCCTTCCTCACTCGAACCTCGATCCATTCGGGGGCTAATGATGATGTTATGTACCTAGGGTAGGGTCATGGACCTATCTAGGATACCATACCCAAGGACATCCTCAGACGAAGCTACCTTCCAGTCGACCAAGAGGGACTCCACTCGACCGGCTAGAAGACACTCGACCATGAAGACTCACTCGACCACCAAGAGTTTAAGATCTACTCTGTATCCAAACGGTCTGTAATTAAGTAGTCTTAATGGTCATGATGACACTTTATGTAGGGCGCTATCAGTAACGCTCAGTCTTAATGTACTTTAACCCTCCGCTACGTGGGTTGACTGGGGTCCTGGCGTCCTCTATATAAGCCACCCCCCTCCACTGGTAGAAGGGTTCGGACCCCTGTAACTCATATACACATAAACCAGTCGACCGCCTCCGGGCTCCGACACGTAGGGCTATTACTTCCTCAGAGAAGGGCCTGAACTCGTTAAACACTCGTGTGTACAACTACTCCATAGCTAGGATCTTGCCTCTCCATTCCTACCCCATTCTACTGTCAGACTTAGAACTACGACACCTCCTGCTCTAGAATCAGAGATTCACCCTCCCAAAAATCCTGACTAAGGCTAGTTGTAATTGGAAGTATCATATAGTAGTATCATGCATATAATACTAGTGTATGATACTACATCGGTAATGCTTGGTATCATACATGATTACATTTATTACCATGCATGACACAAAGTAGCACATTATTTAATATCATATGGTATCATGATATGATACTCAAGGCTCTCTTTCTTCATTTAATTCTATGCCACTTCGTCAAAATTGCTTAATTGACATGCATGATACTACCTATGATACTCTCATTACAACCAGCCTAACCACCTCACCCTTTTTGGGTATGGTGGTTAGATAACAAATCAGGCACATCTCGTTCTTCTCCTCTGGGGTTGTCTCCACCAACATGCACATCACGAGCTCTTTGAATTGCATATGTGCTACCTTTTGCATTGCGTCGAATTACAACTTCGGGTGCCACCCCGAGTGTCTTCAACATTGTTGATCCAAGCAAACATTGCTTCCCTGAGCTTCTTTTCTGATGCCTATCCTACGTAGACAGGTACATCGGCTCCATGTCCTCCGCGGAGACTCCCACAAATCACGTCCGCATTATTGCCACCTTGCAAAAACTGATATTTCACATACATGTACTTCCATATACATGCACACATACAACATATTACATTGACGACACAATAATTAGAGTGTTAGTCAAGCAAACAAAATAGCACACAGAAATAAAGAAGTGCAGGGCATGCATTTGTGATGACACAAGGGCTTGACAAGTTTGAAAGTGTCTAATTAGCGAAGAACAACGACTACAAGTCAGGGATGCCATCTCGATGTTCTTCCTGTGATTTAGAACATCCCGCACGTCATGACGACATCCTTGTTGATGATCGCCACCAGTAAGTTCTGGAGGCCCTTGGACTATCTTAAAAAGTTCTGTGGCCCACTCTGCAGCTGTTTGGACCACTTTCTCAAGGATGCATGATCTTTCAACAAAGATTCAACACGTACTATGTTATCCATGAGGGGCATGAGATAGTAGCCAGAACAGTTGGAGTTCGACCCACATGGTTCTTGACTACAACAGAAGCTCATGTGGATCATGAACTTCTTATGCGTTGTCCGAGTTCCCCGAAAGAATCCATACTTGTAGAGAACAAGATCCATACCCTTCTATAGTGCGTTCCAGATCCCCCTAATAATTATTGACCGGAAGGTGTTCCGGACATGTCTGCATATGCTCGTACATGTATCGTCACGGGCTTAACAACTAGCATCATTTAGGATAAGTTTGAGATGATGGAAAATTACATACAAGGGCTCCAAAAGTGTTTCGATGATCCCACAAGTATTCTGGGAGGTCCTGGAATGTTTGGAAGTATCACAAAAGTGCCTAGCATGTCTCGAAAGGTCCTGGAAGCTGCCGGAAGGTTCTAGGACCTTTTTGTAATATTCTAGATGGTTCCTTGTGGGACAACCCCTCGCTGTCTCGGAGGGCCAGGCGCCACTAGGGTGGCAGGTTAGCTTGACCATAGAGTCCATGTTGTACAAGCCCCCCTGATGAGGAGGAATACTCCCAAGATGAGGAGTGTCTTAGAGGCTCTTTCCCTAGGTCGGCCAACCCCCATCACCATTCCACCTATGTATAGGTGGGTGGGGCGCACCAACGAAATACCAATAATCCATTGACTTCCTTCTCACTCGCTTCCCACATCTCGTTTCTCTCTTGGACTAGTTTAAATCTAGATTACCGCTAGGCTATTTCTCCCTCTAGTTCTTCCTGTTGTTCTTCGTGCTAGTTCCACATAGTGCCACGGTGCTGCTAGCTCGGTACGGTTGGATACCTCTGAGGTGTCGTTCTCTTACACACTAGATCGACGGATCATTCCAGAGACATTCTCGTGGATAGGAGGTATAACCTAGCTAAGGGAATGGGCGAAACTTCTCCCACTCTTCTTCCCCTACTTTTATTTGTTGGGTTGTTGGTGAGGTGATCATTCCAGTACCGCCACGGTATTCGTGGGTGTGATCTTGCACGAATAAAAAATAAAATTCATAGCACATCCTCCTATAGGACGTGGCGAAGTGGTGGGTCCCAAATGAAAGGAAATGACCCAAAGAAGACGGATACCGGACAACAACTCGAGCAAACGGTGTGCAAGGGCATGCAGCTAATTTCTTTGCAAGCGATAGTGGCAGAAACTGAATTCATGAAGTTTGAGTGACATGCCTCAAATATCCGAGTTTGGTATGGTACGGACCAAAAAATGCATTTGTCCTACTGCAGGTTGGTTTTACAAAAGTATGCAGAAGAACTTGATGATCATAGCTCACTGCGTGTCACATGATATGCACTTCAAAAAAGATATGTTTGTTGAGATGATATCTTCTTTTTGATTGACATGTACAAGGAACATTAGCGTGGACCTTCTTAAGTGTTGCTATTTTGCGTTGCTTGTGTACATTTTTTTCCTCCTAAACCTTGATGTGTGTGTTTTATTGTCTATCAATATCTGTATAACAGGAGGTGGTGTTGTGTGGATATTTATATTTGTTTTCACCTGAGATAACTGAGAATAACTTGAGAGAGGTAGTGTTATGTGCATCTCTATATTTATTTTCACCTACGACGAGCACTGAATTTCTTAGAAGATAATTGCGACAACAACTATGGTTATATGTTGCCATTAGGGATGGCAATGGGTCGGGTTTGGGGCAGGTGGAGCTGGTCTAAATCCAAACCATGACCCATCTTCCTACCCTCTGCCCATCCACCAAATTATCCACGGGCACAACTTGTGCCCATGCCCAAACCCGCTGGATACCCACATACCCATGGAGCTCCATGGGCATAGAAAAATCGGCATGAAGCCTTCCCAAAGATCAAATTAGCTCATCATCATTCACTCAAAAATGTCAACATAAGGTACATGCATAAGTAGGCAACAAGTAATACGATGAGTCCTTAAGTGTGACATACCATAGGTTTATTCTGTAGCATATAGATTATGGCATCAGTTGCATATTGCATGTCATTTCCCGTTGATTCGTTCTTTCTATTGTCACTGGCATATGGACCCACATGTCATACGGGTATCCATTGGATATCCATGGAGCACAAACTACAACCATGCCCAACCCGATTATTCGTGGGTATCCATATCCATGGGCCCATGGGCAGAAATGTGCTCCATACCCTTGCCCAACCGGGTCGGGTATCCATGGGTATCCATATCCATGGATAAAATTGTAATCCCTAGTTGCCATTTAGTGTAACTTTTGCTCTATATGTTAAAGAAATGCCATGTCTGCTTTCATTTAAGGAAATATGTCAAAATGGCATGAATTTGATTAGGTTTAAATAAAAATTGTCTGATTTGCATGCAATTTATCTTTATTTGTTCAAATTTCATTCAAAATATGTTCGAACATTTACTGGATAGCGTTGAATGATCGGCTTGCGTATCAGTGTCCACGAACACGTTTGCGGACATACTATGTTCGTTTCAGCGGGGAATCGTTGGACATGCCCTAAGCGTCCAGACGCGTTTGTGGACCTACTATGTTCGTTTCAGCAGGATAGCGTTGAAGATGCCCTAAGCTACCTATACTGTCTACTTGACTGCTTATAGCATCTCCAGCCATTCGGCCCCCAGGGCGCCGAAAAAAGCGGCTTGGGGGTGAGCAGGCGATAAACTCGGTGTTGGGGCGGTTCGGCACCCAGCCGTCGTCTCCCAGGTCGCCCCCAGGCGCCGATTTTGGCCTAGTGTTCGGCCCAAGTACGTCGAAAAACGGCCCGATATCTGCGTGAATCAACCCATATTCGACGCGGTTCAGCGTGAATTTTCGCATACAAATAGAAATCAATTAGTTCGTCACATAGTTCGGCATGGTCCGTCGTGTTTCGGAGTGTTTCATCACATAAATCTAATAGTTCAATACAAATTATATAGTTTAACAAATAAAAACTCAAGTTTCATCACACGTCATTCCCGGCCTTGCCCTTGAGCCTCCATAGATGCTCCACCAGATCGTGTTGCAGTTCTTGATGCACCTGTGGGTCTCGGATCTCCTAACGCATATTGAGGTAGTCAGTTCAGTTTGCTGGTAGCTGGTGATCAACTTGGGCAAGAGGACCCTGCTTGTAATATGGTTCAGTGTCAAACACTAGCTCTTCATGCTCGCTCTCAATGATCATGTTGTGCAAGATGACATAGCAAGTCATGATCTCCCACATTTGATCTTTCGACCAGGTTAGAGCAGGGAACCGGACAACAGAAAATCAAGATTGGAGCACATCAAATGCCCGCTCGACATCCTACCTACAAGCCTCCTGAACCTTCGAAAACCAGGCGTTCTTGCCTCTTGGCGCATGGTTTGAGATGGTCTTCACAAATGTCGACCATCTCGGATAGATGCCATCAGCTAGATAGTACCCCTTGTTGTACTGCCGCCCATTGACCTCGAAGTTCACCGGAGGAGAATGACCTTCAACAAGCTTGGCAAAGACTGGGGAGCACTGTAGGACGTTGATGTCATTGTGAGTTCCTGGCATCCCAAAGAAAGAGTGCCAAATCCGGAGGTCCTGTGTGGCCACTGCCTCAAGTACCACACTGCAACCGCTTTTGGCGCCTTTGTACAACCCCTGCCAAGCAAATGGACAGTTCTTCCATTTCCAATGCATGCAGTTGATGCTTCCATGCATCCCAGGAAATCCTCTTGATGCATTCTGTGCTAGCATCCGAGCAGTGTCTTCCGCATTGGGTGTTCCAAGTACTGCGGTCCAAACACTGCCACCACTGCCCTGCAAAACTTGTAGAAACACTCAATGGTGGTGGACTCGTCCATGCGCCCATAGTCGTCGAGTGAATCACTGGGAGCTCTGTATGCAAGCATCCCCATAGCTGTCATGCACTTCTGGATCGAGGTAAATCCAAGTGTGCCGGTGCAATCCATCTTGCTCTTGAAGTAGCTGTCGAACTCCCGGATGGAATTCACAATCGTGAGGAAAATCTTTCGACTCGTCCGATAACGGCGTCGAAATGTTCTCTCACCATGCAATGGAGCGTCGGCGAAGTAGTCCGAGTAGAGCATGCAGTAGCCTTCCAGACGATGCCGGTTCTTTGCTTTCACCCGCCCAAGCGCCGAGCCACCTCGCCGCGGCTTTTCACTGCTCGCGAGCAGGCTGGCGAGGGCGGCGAGCACCATGAGGTGCTCCTTCTCATGGACGTCGGCTTCGGCTTCCTCCTCCAGCAACGCCGCAGGCGCCTCCTCATGTCCGGAGTCCATCGCCGGGCCGGGCAATTCACCGAACACCTTGCGGGCGAGGTGGGCGCAAGCCCGCCGGTGCACAGGCCCCGCGCGCCCGAAACGCCGGAAAAGGTGTCCGGACGGCGGTGAAGAGGCTGCCTCGGCGAAACCCCTTCCTTTTCCCAGCGGGAAATGGTCTACCTAGCTGTGGTGGGTGGTGGAAGGCGCCGGGATCGGTAGGATGGCGGCAGGGTGGCGGCCGAGCGCGGCGTAGGAGGCGAATCTGAATGGTTGGCTTGACTTTTCGCCTGACAATGTGGCCCCAGGAACGCTTTTTCCTTGCGCCGGAGCCCCCGAGCGCCCCCCAGTGCGCCGGGTTCGGCCTTCGATCACCGAGTGTAAAAACGGGCCGAGCCGGTGGACTTCGATTTCCTGGGACGCGACTGAGGTGATTTTTCGGCGCCGGCGCGAAAAAAAAAACGCCTGAAGAGGGTCTCTTGGGGCGCGGCTGGAGATGCTCTTACATGCATGAGCATGCATGGCATTGCCACTGCAGCGCATAGTGCATCAGCAGGGGTTCACGCTAGCTGCGCTCTATGTACAGCCGCGGCGATGCCACATCTTAATTAGCGTTGGCTGCTGCACATGCGCGCAGATGCATGGGATTCCATGCACAAAGCCTGCAGGAGTAGAACGCATGCAACCTATGGATGGATGGTCCTATGCTATGCCTGCTTGGCAAGCATGAATGCATGCATCAACGCTGCAAGTCGAACGCTAGCACCAAAATAGGCCCGAGAATGGCATCTTTTTATGCGCACGGGAACCGCTTTAACAAGAAAGATTACTACTTTTAAACATGGAACGAACGGAAACTAACAAAAGATTGTTCAGAGAGGGTAGGGCTGGGCGGTAGACAATGTCAACAGCACTGGCAGGCAGGAGCGCCAGCTGCTCGATCCGGGGCCATAGCCACCACCCATACCTGATCATGCACCGTGGGCCGCTCGGTGTTTTATTTCGTCCACCCTCCCATGACCCATGACACACGGGGCTTTGATTTACTCATCCTTTCAGTTCAGCTTTTCTTAACTCTTTTGAAAGTTGGAACGACCGGCTCATTGTCACGGGGTCATAGCTTCAAGAAGCAAATAAGTCTGTGTAAGAGCATCTTCAGTCACGTGTCTTCAATTCGACCACTTAAACATCTGCAGACGCGCCCGATCAAGGACCAACCGTGTCTGTTTGTTTTGAGCCATTATTTGTTCATCCGCAGTCATAACCCTCATTTTCTTCCTCATATATCTGATCACTTGCATGTGATTGGTGAAGATGAAGAAAGAGTAAAAAAGAATAAATAAAGAAAAAAAGGTGGGGGCCGCGTCCTACATGGCAGATTGACCGGGCATGTCCGTGAGCCCTCATATCCTCCCCATATTTGAGAAGGATATGAAGATTCTTCAACAGGTCGGACATATAGAGAAGATATAAGAGCATCTTC